>NC_067116.1:3470300-3578260 GCF_021347895.1 Acanthochromis polyacanthus
AAAAAGAGAGAGATTCCCACAAAATCATGTTCTTATGAAGACTAAAGTGACTCTCAATCATGCTTTGTTTTGTGTTACCGTTTGTTTGCTCTAATGAACGTCTTTCCCATTTATGTTACTCTTCACCAACCAATCATCTTTCTCTATATCACTAAGTTTTAGATATTTTTTAGTAGGTTTTAATCGCTAAAATGTAAACTATTCTGGTAAAATCACACCATAATGAAACATAGGGTTGAACTGCGCAGTATTTACACTGTTAGGTCCCTTTAACACTAAATGATCATGCTTTTTTTACTGAAAAACACTTTGAACACAACAGCTGTTGTCTTAAAAATGACTTGACCTATATAACTGTTTGAATTGTTTTCATTATTTGGTCTTTGAATGAAGCATTTTTTTAACGTCTGTTTTCCACATATGCAACAGTAAATAAATTATTATTGTTTTATGTTAAATGGGGCAGGCCTTGTTTCCCTGGTAACAGGAAGTGGAGGAGAAGCTTCAAAAAACGGAGTAAACGGCCGTATTGTTAAACACGAACTGATACTTTTTGCTGCCTAAACAAGCTGTCTAACAGGATATTACTGAACCTAATCAACAGTGTTGGTTCCACAACCGACCCAAGAAAGAAAACCGCCAACAAACAGAAAACCGAAACTGGGTTCTGAAACTGACGGTCCCATCGCCATTCACTGGAGTGAAAACCCTGTTTTTAGTGACAGTCGGGTACCAAACGTCAACGACTGAGCGTCTTTTCTACCGATGCATCACAAGGTGAAAACATTGATTTATTTCACATTTAAGCCGCATTTTCCCTACGAGATACTGGAGAAGGCGGTTTAGTTGTGTAAAATGTAGTTCTGTTGTTTCCATCCCAGCAGAGTCTTAACACTATCAGCCAACCCGCTGAATCGGACTCTTTTCCAAACAAGTCAGACTCGAGTGGTTTCGAAGTGCTGGAGTGGAGAGGTTAACTGCAGGTCTTGAAGGAGGCAGGTTCTGTGAAAGCCTTAACCTCCTGGATGTCACCTTGGCGACTGGTTCCATCCACGCAGAAGCCATCTGTTCTAGGATGGATGGCAGAGTAATAAATCTGATGAATACTTCAGAAGCAGCCAGGTCCCTTCAGGACAACAGGAGATTCAGACTTTTTGGGATAAAACAGCTTCTTCTCTACGCGTCCGTCGCGCTCGCGTCCAAACAAACGAGGCCGAACACTCGATCCTGAAGATCAGGACGAGCATCAGGGTAATCGGGAGGAATTGTGCGACGTTAAAACTGCGATGCAGCAAACAGGCGAGGATTGTGGGCGTTATTAACAGTGACAGACTCAGGTGTGTCTCCAGATGTGTCATCGGAGGTAAACTGCTGATATGAGGCAGTTAACTGACGCTTCCCCACCGAGCTGCTCTGCTTTCTAACTCCAGTGGTTGTGGCTAATTAAAAAAGTGCTGAAGAGCAGAAAAGAGGAGCGGCGGTGGTCAGGATCGTCAACATCCCTCCCTTTAAATGGTGTCCTGTGGAGTTGAACAGTCTCTTAATATTCCTCCATCTTAGCAGCATCTGGTTGAAACGACGTCTAGTCTCTGGTCAAATGGGTAAATGTCGAGACCTTTCGAGGCAATAATAATGACACAGTGGAGGAGAATGATGCATGGCAGCGTTCCTTTTGTCCTGCACAAGGCTGGAAAACACAAGCTCAGTAACAATCATGTTCAGACAGAAGAGAGATTTTCATCAAACTGCTCTGTTGACACAGGCAATGATTCCAGATTTATACCAATACCAGACTTTAAACTGGTGACAGGTCAATTTAGGCACCATTACAGAGACTGAGGCCGGTGGGGGCGGCTGTTCAAACTAAATAACAAGAATAAGGCGGGATCATTGTCTTAATTCTGCCCTTTATTTGTCCCTGCTGTTTTCTGCCTTTTGCTGGATGTAAAATAGAGGTTTTACAGCATAAACCGTCGTGTTCTTTTAGTCTCAGCATCACTACATATTTCATAGATAAATGCAGGACGGCAGATAAAAACACAGATTCAGTTAAAGAACGTATGGCAGGAACCTATAGTTACAGATTGAGCTCTTTGCTGTTGATTACAGCTGCTTATCCATGTGGAAGAGGCTGCCATCGACACTGTGTTTCCTGACAGCGCGGGAAAACTGTCCTCAAATTCACAGCAGATGAGTCATTTACTGGGAGAGTCGAGTTTATTCAGCCGCATCCAAACCACAGCAAACCTGCAGACGGATGCGAAAGAAAGAAGGATGCAGAAGAAAGAAGGACGTCCTGCTGGTCTAAACGAGGTTCTAGTCTTAAATGCAAACGAGGAGATTAAAAAGCGACGAGGCAAAGAAGAACTTTCCTCTAAACCCAACCCTGTCCTTATCTCCAGGAAGATCAAACCATCTAGACCAGGCGGTGTCAACATGTGGCCCGCACGGGCCAAAACTGGTCCTCCTGAGGGTCCAATCCGGTCCTCAAAGTGTAAGAAATTCCAGAGAAGACATTAACTGCAGATTGTAAATTAGTACAACTATATTTTAAATAATTTAGACCATGACAAGTTGTTTTTGATCATAAAGTAAATACTAGATTGCTCACTGTTGTGTTTTTTTTGTGGGGTTTTTTTGTCTGACTTTTGTCGTTTTCTTTCTCGCTTTTTGTAATTTTTGTCTCCTTTATGTTTATTTTGTGTAATTTTTGGTCTCATTTTTGTAGTTTGGTCTATTTTTTGTCACTTTGTAACTTTTTTGTCTCATTTTTTTGTCTCTTTTTGTTTATGTCATTTGGTTTTTTGTCGTTTTGTGTTTCATTTTGTAATATTTGTCTTGTTTTTGTAGATTTTTGTCTTTTTTTGTCTGCCTTTTGTTAAAAGTCCAGATGACTAAATGGTTGTGTTCCTTTGTAGACACTCTGTGATTTGGAAGTTGTAATGTGGAAAGGATGAAATGAGGCTGAATGTTGTGAAACTGAATTTATTTTTCTTCAGAAATTTCAGGTTGTTGATGCTGTAAATAGATAATTCCTTAAATGTGAACATTTTTGCACTAAACAAAGGAAGCATTAGGAGTTGTGGTTATTTAGAGGTTATTATGCTGTGGTTTTACTGGTTTTAACTGGTCCGGTCCTGGATGTGGGAACCTGGACTAGATGATTCTGACTCCTCTGGTCTAATTGATGTGACCAGACGTCCGACATGCGACACTAAGAGTCGAGGAGGTGGAAATTAACGAAGGCAGCAGACCTCTGGGAGCCTCCATGTCCAGAGCTGCTGACTAATGTGTGCTTCTGGGTTTGTCGTGTTTGAGAACCATTTCCTAGCCGGCGATCAGTTTCAGGGTAAATTACCCCTCTACCAGTCGGAGAGCCTCAACAACCCAACAACCAGCTGCTGTCATCGCCCTAAAGAGATGATTCATGCCTCGTTTGGTTTGAGATAATGACCAGCGAGGACGGAGGAGGCTTCATGGAGGATCTGCTGACGAACAGCCTTCAGGAATCAGATGGAAGCAGAGATTAGGATGTTCAGGATCTCTGCTGGGTCAACAGGTATGTTTGGAAGCAACTCAACGGTCTGGTCTATGAAACCAGAATGAATTCTATGGATTATTCTGGGATGTATTTACTGTAGGATCACTGGCATGGAATCATTTTCCTCAGTTTACCTTCAGGTGTACATTAAAGCTACCAGACAGCTGCTGAATAAATGTTAACAAGAAGAAAAGAAGGACTCAGTTTTAGAGTTTGAAAGATTCACAAGAGTGCAAAAGTTTAAAAGTTGCATTATTCACTTTAGCTCGTTGGCTTTTGAGAGTTTGCAGAAAAGAAATAAATCTCAACTGTGTCCACATCTCTAGAAGAACCACAAGAAAGAACCAGCTGAGTGAAGGAACAGGAGTCCAGACATCTGATAATTCAGTAAAAACTCTTTATATAATAATCATTAAGTGCACCTGTGAAACTAGGATCTTATTTTGTGTAATCTTTTGGCCTGTAGGTAAAAGCCCAGCAGAGTTCAACACACCAACCGAACCAGTGAGCATTTACACCGAGCGCTAATTAAACTGCAACCAAAGCATCTAAAATATTTCCACGAATCCATTCTCTGGGCTTCCAGATGGTATTTACTGGGGTGGTGACTTTGCTGCTGCAGACTGATGCTGCCGACTTGTTATTGAGCCGATGTAGCGGCGGGATAATCTCTGGTCCAATAAGGCTGATCACAGCCCGGCCTGACACCAGGGAATCAGACGCTAAAAAGACAGTTGGAGGTGAAGGGACGGCCCTCCGCACCACCATAAAAACAGCGAGCTACCCTCCATCGTTGCCACGGCGATGAGCAGCTTGACCCTCCTCATCACGAATAAAACCGACGAACTGCAGCCGCAATCAGGCGCGAGACAACAGCGATAAAGCTGAGTTTGGATGCCGGGCTGCTCAGTATTCAGGTGCGGCAGCGTCTCCGAGTCAACAGGATTCAATACTGAAATGGGGCAGCGACCCTCAGCCTCCTCTCAGCCTCACAGCGGATATTTGATATCAGCCACACAAAGATCTTATCAACATGTCCAAAGACTCTCAGTGTTTTCTGTGTGTTCTGTGATTTTCTTATTAGGATGAAACAGAAACACTTCAGCGATCACAGAGAACTGAATGATCTCAGTGTTTAAACTTTGTCTGAAGGCTAATTCACTCAAACACTTCAGGATGCAACTTCTGCTGCTACAAACAAAACTTGCATTTCCTCATTTCTCCATAACTAATCAATCTTTTTTTTCTGTACTTTCATGTGAAATAAGATGCTTTTTGACATGCAGGATCCCAAACAAAATGAGAAATACTGAGAAGGAAGATCTGATTATAAAACAATCATTCAAAGCTCCAGAAAGGACCAAAAACTGATTCTCCAACACGGCTAACATCTTCAGCCACGAAACCAGCACCACAAAGCTCCATACGACCGCTGCAGAACCAGAAATAAACACCCTAACCCTACCCGTGGGAGATGCAACAAAATATCCATTAGCTGTCAACTATCAGATCAATCACCAGCTATTCTGACAATCAATTCATCAGTTTGAGTAGTTTTTATAGAAAAAAATGGCTGAAATTCACTGATTTCAGCTTCTTAGCATCTTAACTTCTCTAGGACGGTAAAACAACAACAACATCTTAGACTTTAGAAACCTCTAACCAACATTTTTCACCATTTTACACACTAATCAGTCAAAAATTAATGAGGAAAACAATCAGCAGATGACTCTATGATGGAAATAACCATCAGCTGCAGGTTGACAGTTCAAAATCAACCTCTGTGTGTTTAAAAGAATTTATATGAACATATTCAAACTATTTTTACTGTCTACATGAGAGTCACATGAAGGGAAATCCATTTGTTTGCACAAAAAACTAACTCTGACATGTAAAGACGTAGGATCAGTACTTTAGAGGGAAAATATGAATGGAATCATTGTGATAAATTTGGTTTAGCATCAGCTAATACTGTAGCATAACGTCTAACCAGCTGTTGAAAATCTATAATTATGTGTGTGAAATGTTAGCTGCTACACTTTAGGTTAAGCTAATAACATGAGCTTGCTGTAGCATTAGCTAGCTAGCTGACTTGCTTGAATCTTTGCTAGTTCCAGCTAAACATCTCTACTGGCTGCGATTTGGTAGTAATGCTAGAGATTTAACATTTAGCTTCATAAAAACAGGCTGTAGTTGGATTTATTTAGATTCTAAACCCAGCAAACAGACACCTTCAGGGAACGTTCCCCGATAGTTCTATAGCGGTTTTCAAAGAAAGTGGCAGTTAGCTGAAAACAGTCCTGGAAAGAACGTTGCCTGATAGCTGGTTTCTATTTTTTTGTTTTTGGGAAAGTTGTAGTTTACGTCTTTGGACAGCATTTACAACAAACTGTCAGAGAACCTTCTGGAAACGCAATACACAAAACAAAAGCCTTTAGGAAACATTCCCTGAAGGTTTGTTTTGGGAGAGTTTTACAAGAAAGTCACAGTTTGTTAAAAATACAGTCCAGAAAACAGAAACCTTCAGGGAATCTTCAGGGAACCTTAAAGTAACGTTCCCTAACATCCCTTTGTTTTTTTCAAGTTTGACAAGAAAATCACAGCATCTTTTTCAGGGAATGTTCCCTGAAGGTTAGTTTTCTCAGATTTTACAATTAACTTGCATTGTTGGAAAACACAGTCTTGAAAGCAAAAACCTTCAGGAAGCATTCAAGCAACGTTGCCAAGGGTTAGTTTTTGCAAAGATTTACAAGAAACTCCAGAAGACAGAAACCTTTAGGAAACCTTCAGGGAATCTTAAAGTAAAGTTCCCTAACGTCCCTTTGTTTTTGTCGAGCTTTACAAGAAAGTCCTTGTTCAGGGAACGTTCCCTAACAGCTGGTTTTGCAGAATTTTGCAAGAAAGTCGCATTTTGTTGTAAACACGGTCAAGAACTCAAAAACCTTCAGGGAACCTTTAGTGAATGTTCCCTGACAACTAGTTTTTGACAAATTTTACAAGAAAGTCACATTTTGTCCACACAGAGTCCAGAAAACAGAAACAGGGACGTTCCCTGAAGGTTCCTTGAAGGTTCCCTAAAGGTTTCCTGTTTTCTGTAGACTTTTACAAGAAATGTTGCATTTTATTGTGTTTACAAAAAGTGCAACTTGTTTATTAAAGTCTGCAAAAACTAGCCTTAAGGGAACATTTCCAGAAGTTCCCTGAATGTTTACAACAAACTTTGTATTAAAATTCTACAAAAACTTGCTGTGAGGAAATGTTCCCTGAAGGCTGCCTAAAGGTTCCTTGAACGAACAAAAACCTTTGGGGAACCTTCAGAGAACATTACCTGACAGCAGTTTTTGCAGAATTTCACAAGAAAGTCGCATTTTGTCCAAGCAGAGTCCAAAAAACAAACAGGAACATTCCCTGAAGGTTTCTTTGACGTTCCAGTAAGGTTCCCTGAATGTTTCTGTTTGCTGGGGGGGCTTTTTTAGTTCAGGATAGTTCTTGTGTAGGTTACATAACGTGCTGATATTAAAAATAAAGATGTTTCTAGAGGAAATAATCATGTTTCTTGAGGTTTATGCAGAAAAACTAAAGCTGAGTTTCCCTCCAGAATCCTGCAGCTTCATCTGAACCTGAACCAGAACCAGAACCACACCCACGGTTATCTAGCTCCCTAACGGGCAGATACCTGTGCAGCTGGTGGGGGAGGAGGATGGGGGAGGATAATGGGGGAGACTCGGACCACACTCTCCGTTCAGCTGCTTTTCAAACTGCGACATCACAGCTTTGCTCCGATGCGTTAAAACGCTGCGTTCAGGGACCTCCAGCGTTACATAAGCGGCAAAACTTCACCAACAGCCTCACAGCAGCCCGAACAGCGGCTCCCGGTGCCGGTAACCGAGCAGCACGGAGGGAAAGTAGCCGGTAAAGTTTCCCGGTCAGGCCGAGCAGATGGAGGAAAAGCGCCCTTTGTGTGTCCGAACAACAACAGACAGATCTACCCATCTAGTCATCTATCTAACACAGATCTACCCATCTACTTATCCATCTAGCTTTAGCAGATCTATCTACCGACCGGCGGAGGAAGCGGAGGACCGTACCTGAGTAGAGCCGTGTCGCCCTGTCTGCTCACCACGCTCTCCACCGAGGAGTAGTCCGGTACGGTCTGTCCGGGCAGGCAGGACGGCAGGAAGCAGAACAGGCTGAGGAGGACCGCCGTGAGCCACTGACCGGAGACACACGCGTCCTGCACCGCCGTCATTATGTCCATCACAGCGGCGTTCCGTCGCTTCTCCTCCGGTGTGCTGATGAGGGGGTCGGCCCGTGGACGCGCTTCGTGTGCGCACTTTTCTCAGCCCGTGAAGGAGGAGGAGGAGGAGGAGGAGAAACGCGCCTCCGTCCGGTTCCCCGGTGGTTCTCTGGCTGGATGCGGAGCGGAGCGGAGCGTCTCTCCAGTGGCTCTCACACCATCTAGTGAGGAAACGCGATGCAAAATGGGAGCAGAGCTAGAAGCAGACAACCCCCAGGCTCTGATCCTGTTGCCATGCGGCCGTTTCCCGGGCAACCCGTATCCCAGTGGCTCGTGATGGAGCGGAGAAACCGGCAGGTATCGACGAGACCCGGAGCAATTAAAGGCATCGACCGGAGCAGCTCCTCTATTTAAGGAAATGACCGTTTAGGAGGAGAAGGAGGAGGAGATGGAGGAGGAGAAGTCCCGGACTGCTGGAAACACGCTCAGTGCTACAGAAATAAACACAAAAACACACACAGATCTGTGTTTCTATCATCCCTGCAGACAGATCCAGAGCTGAGAGGGATTCTTCTTTCTCATTAAGCTGCAGAAAGTTCCTCTTTGTGCTGCTTTAAGCCCTCTGACTTAACCTACATAACATTTACCGCCTGTAACCATGGCAACGACACACATTTAGACTGATGCCACCACAATAAGCAGATAGAAGACAATAGCCTTTACCAGAGGCAGCATCTCCCCAAAAATATTAATATTAATAGAAAGAACCATAAACATTCATGTTGTCTCGTGTTAGACCAGAAGAGCTGTCAAAAAAACATTAAAAAGAGTTTATATTTTACTAAAAACATAAAAAACATATAAAGGCATAAAAAAATAAAGTCCAGAAAACACGACAACACAGTGTTTCCTGAGGTTCTCTAAACGTTTCTGTTTTCTCAGCGTTTTGTAGTCTTTCAACTAAAGGAACCTTAAGGGAATGTTCCCTGAAGGTTTCCTGAAGGTTTCCTGATGGTAACTTTTGTAGTTTGTTGTAAACACAGTCCAGCATCAAAAACCTTCAGAGAATCTTCAGAGAACCTTCAGGGAACGCGCCCTGCTGAAGGGGTAGTTTTTGTGGAATCGTACGAGAAACTTGCAGTTTAAAAAAAACAGTCCAGGAAACATTCCCTAAAGGTTAATATTTTCCTTTAGGGAATCTTTGGGGAACATTCCCTGAACACTAGTTTTAGTCCGGAAAACAGAAACCTTCAGGGAACCTTTAGGGAATCTTTAGGGAACGTTCCCTGAACACTAGTTTTAGTCTAGAAAACAGGAAGTGAAAGCAGCTGATTAACTGCAGATATTTAACCCTCAGATCATCAGTGTGACATTTTATTACATCTGTAGAATGAAAAGTTTTTATCATTTTATATTCCAGCTATTCCTTAAAAACGTGTTTCTGACATCATTCTATTTAAATTTTTCAGTTCCCTTTAATACTTTTAATTAAACTGTAATATTTCTATTCCTACTCTGAGCCCTTATCACTGATTCTAGATGTGATGTAAACTTGGAAGGAAATCATGAAAAATGTCAATAAAATGGATGTTATTCATTCCTCTGCTGCTGTTCGTTGTAATATGCTTCTTTTTCAATCATCAAAATCTGTTATAAAGTGAAAAATAAACAGATTTCAAACACAAAATATAGAACATAATAGAATGATTATTCTGTCCCAGATTCTTATTCGGCTCATTTTGGACCAGATGTTGGTCCTCAGAGCTGCTGTTTCTGCTTCCATTACTTTTATTATTGGATTTATTCCTGACTTTATATCCTGAATAAAAATTCTCTTCTTCTGAATCCTATATGTTCTTTATTTTACAACAAACTGGAGGCAGCGTTTCCCCATAGTGGACTTAAAAATACAAATATTCATGATGTAATAACATAAACACACTCATGTTGTCCCACGTTAGACCAGAAGAAAACCTGTCCAGAAGCATCCATGAAGCAAAAAACAGAGAAAAAGTTGATATTTAGCAAAAAAAACATCAGGAAGAGTTGATATTTAGCAACAAACCAAAAAGAGTTTGATATTTAGCAAAAAACAAAGGTTGATATTTACAAAAAAAGAGTTGATATTTCGAAAAAAAAACATAAAAATGCAGCTGATTAAACTGGAGATATTTAAATCTGAGATCCTCCAGTGATCAGATTCCTCCATCAGTGGGTCCAAAATGACCCGAATAAGAATAATTTTAATCATTTAGGTTCAGAATAATCACTTCTATTTTGTTTGTTTTATATTTTGTGTTTGAAATCTGTTTATTTTTCACTTTATAACACATTTTGATGATTGAAAAAGAAGAATATTACACAGAACAGCAATAGAAGAATGAAAAACATCCATTTTATTGACATTTTCACTCTTTTCCTCCAAGTTTACATCACATCTAGAATCAGTGATAAGGAGCTCAGGGTACGAATAGAAATATTACAGTTTATTTAAAAAATATTAAAGGGAAGTTAAAATGTAAATGGAATGATGTCAGAAACATGTTTTTTGAGGAATAGCTGGAAAGTGAAGATAAAAAAACTTTTCATTATAAAGAAAACGACACACTGGTGATCTGAGAGTTAAACATCTTCATGGACCAGATGTTGCTCCTCAGAGCTGCTGATTCTAGCCACTGCTTTTATTATTGGATTTATTCCTGACTTTATATCCTGAAAAAAACTCTCCTTCCTCTGAATCCTATATGTTCTTTATTTTACACTTCTTTTTTTATTAATTCCCCGCGGGGATCAATATAGTCTGAGGATATCTGATCTTAAAATCTGATCTCAGAACAGCTCAGAGCCCAGATTGCAGCCGGTGATGTTATCGACGTCTGCTGGATTAAACCGACCGGCTCCGGCTTCGGGTTTCATCGCCTCACTTTGGTTTAAATGTAGGAAAAGAGTTGTGGTGTTTCATAGATTCATTCCAGCGCTGTGGAGGCAGAGAATGAAGGGTTTTATTGCAGGTTCTGTTTGCAGCTGTGACGAAGAGCCAGAAAACTGGTTTCCAGAGGTTAGCGAGGACGATTCGGGGACGTTGGAGATGAGTCAACAAGCAACGGTCCATGACGACAGCAGCGCTAACAGAGGGGAGGGAAAGTTATCTCTCTCACAAACACAACTGGAATTTGCATAACTGAGGCTCCCTCTGCTGTTAACGGCTGTGATATTACCTGACAGACATTTCCACCCTCCTCTGTCAGTCACAACGGAGCTTTTCATTCCTCCTAGAGTACCTCAGAAAATCTACCGTTCCATGCATGAAAGCTGTAATTAACAACAGCTCTATTTAGAGTTCGAGCAGCAGGAGGAGGGAGACGAGAGGCAGCCGCTAATATTCAGCTCATAATCAGCTCAGAAAACCAAGAACCAGCCGAAGGAGATCAGAGCTGGAGGCCTCAATGTTCTCAGGTGTTCGGACGCTTCAGCAACCGTGAACCAGCCGAAGGAGATCAGAGCTGGACGGCCACAACGTTCTCAGATGTTTGGAGCTTCGTCAACCGTGAACCAGCCGAAGGAGATCAGAGCCTCAACGTTCTCACGTTTCATCATCTTCTCAGAATGACGAGTGAATAAAGTGGAAAATACAAAATACTTTTGTCAGGTCCACAGAATGACGCCACATGAAGTTTCAAAACAACAAGATGGTAGCTAGAGTCAACAGGAGCCTTCAGGGAATGTTCCCTGAAGGTTTGTTTTTGTAGAAATTTACAATAAACTCACAGTTTGTTGAACATAAAGTCTAGAAAACTTGACAACACAGCGTTTCCTGAAGGTTCTCTGGGGGTTTCTGTTTTCTGGAGGTAGGTATGGGTAATGTGGGTTAGGGTTATTAACGGGTAATTAGGGTTAGGTTTAGGGTAGGGTTATTAACAGGGGTAATAAGGGTTAGGGTTATTAACAGGGGTAATAAGGGTTAGGGTCAGGGTAGGGTTATTAATGGGTAAAAAGGGTTAGGGTAGGGTTATTAACAGGGGTAATAAGGGTTACAGTAGGGTTATTAACGGGGTAATAAGTGTTTGGGTTATTTACAGGGGTAATAAGGGTCAGGGTAGAGTTATTAACAGGAGTAATAAGGGTTAGGGTAGGGTTATTTACAGGGGTAAATTGGGTTAGGGTTATTAACAGGGGTAATAAGGGTTAGGTTTAGGGTAGGGTTATTAACAGGGTAATAAGGGTAAGGGTTAAGGTAGGGTTATTACAGGGGTAATAAGGGTTAGGGTTATTTACAGGGGTAATAAGAGTTAGGGTAGGGTTATTAACGGGTAATAAGGGTTTGGTTTTCAAAGTAAATTAATGCGACTTTATGTTGTCATCTTTAAGCACTGATCCAATAAAACTGGGCGTCTTTGAGTCTTTTCAGTGATGATGCAGATAATGTAGTTGTCTTTACTGTAAGCTGTGATTTTCTTCCTGTTTAGTCGCCTTTAGGTGTTGTTGCTCCAGTTTGGATTTCTGGTCTAATCTAACAGCAGTAATGACTGAAGGCTGTTGTTTCTGAAGTAGTTAAGGACTCGGTCATTCCTCCGTCTAGTGGTCTGGTTGCCTATTCTGATAATGGATGACATCTAGCAGGGAGGAGCGACCATCCATCACAGCAGAAAACCCAGACGCTGAACACTTCTATTAAAGGCATCCTTGCTGATGGAAAATGTAAAGAAAACTGATTTAATCTGCATTAGAAAGGTTTTTCATGTCGGTAAATTAAAACTGTTGGTTTGATGTTTAAGAGGTTAGGGTTAATATACTCAGTAAATCCACTGACCACAGGAAGTATTCATTCATTCCGTTTGGTTTCTCTGTTTTATATTTAGGAATAATCAGTGTTTCCTGTGGACAGATCCTCTCCGGTCCGTGAAGTGAAACTAAAACTCTTCTTATCTTCAGCTCCTGCTGGACATCAGGTCACACTGTAGAGGCTCTTCCTGCTCCGATGCTTCTGAAAATTAAGCCCAAAAAGATCCCGGTGGGGAAAGAGCAAAATTAAAACTACTAGACATCGTCATGCTCTGAACAGAAATTAATTACCTTCCACTGAGGTTCCACCAGAAGAGAACAGAGTGAGTGACGGTGTGAAGGTTCAGACGCTTTCATCAACTTTCCAACCCTGTTGTCGACATTTCAAGTTTCCTCTCTGAAGAATCACAGCTGGAAGAAAATCAAACATCTGTCGGGAAATTATACATCTGTGATGGTTAGTAGTCAGAAGACAGGAAACCTTTAGAAAACCATCAGGAAACATTCTCTGAAGGTTAGTTTTTGTAGAATTTGACCATAAAGTCCCAGATTGTTGAAAATAGAGTCTAGAAAACATGAAGCCTTTAGAGAACCTTCATTAAAGCATTCCCTGAAGGTTAGATGTTGTAGAATTTTATTAAGTCAAAGTTTGTTGTAAGCACATTTCGGTAGACAGGAAACCTTCAGCAAATGTTTCCCGAAGGTTAGTTTTACTAGACTTTTACAAGAAAATCATGTTTGTTGAAAATAAAGACGACAACACAGCATTTCCTGAAAGTTGTCTGAATGTTTTTTTCTCAACTGTCCTCTTGGAAATTTCTGAAAATGTAACCTTCAGGGAACGTTTCCTGAAGGTTAGGTTTAGTAGACTTTTACAACATGAATCCATCCGGGAACGTTCCCTGAAAAAAGTCTCAGATGGGAATTTTACAATAAACGTGTAGATTAAAAATAATACCTTCCAGGAAACGTTCCCCAGACGTTAGTTTTTGTCAACATTTACAAGAAAGTCACAGTTTGTTAAAAACACAGAAACCTTCAGAGAACCATCAGGGAACGTTCCTTGGAGGTACTTTCTTCTAGAGTTTGGGAAGAAAGTCCAGAAAGACGACAACACATTTCTTGAAGGTTCTCTGAAGGTTCCTGGCGTTTTTTCTTCTCAACTTTTCTCAGAGGAATCCAAAGAGCGAAGCGGTGAAGAGTTCATTCTGTCCACCAAACATGTTGTTTCCTTGTTAATTCTCATTACCTAAATGTGAAGCACTCTCTGGAAACGTCGGTGCTCCAGTTGGCAGGAAAATGGAGCGTCCACTTCGCTTCAGGCTACAGAATAATGAGACTCTGGGAGCTAACAGTGGGCGAAGCCACAATAATTTACTGATGTTTAAGGACACACAACACAAACAGGCTTCATCAGTCTGAAATAACCAGAAGGATTGTAGATCATCCAGCTAAAACACAGCTGTGATTTAACTGCATGTGTTAATAGATGACTGATTTATGGCATAATTCTTCTCCTGATGAAATTTAGCCAAAGATCTCTTTTATTTATTCACTGCAATATAACACTTGTCCAGTGAATATGTGGGAAACGTATCATGAATCCTGGTTCCAGACATTCAGAATACAAACAAGGAAATATAGAAACCCACCCAGCCCTGGTGTAAATTAAAGTTTAACATCTCTGAATGTCCCTCAGTGTTACAGTTTAGACGGAGATCTGAGCATCAAAGCTAACATTAGCAACATTACTACGACTACCATCAAAGCTAACATTAGCCACATTACTACGACTACCATCAAAGCTAACATTAGCAACATTACTACTACTACCATCAAAGCTAACATTAGCAACATTACTACTACTACCATCAAAGCTAACGTTAGCCACATACTACTACTACCATCAAAGCTAACGTTAGCCACATTACTACTACTATCATCAAAGCTAACATTAGCCAAATTACTACTACTACCATCAAAGCTAACATTAGCCAAATTACTAATACTATCATCAAAGCTAACATTAGCCACATTACTACTACTACCATCAAAGCTAATATTAGCAACATTACTACTACTATCATCAAAGCTAACATTAGCCACATTACTACTACTACCATCAAAGCTAACGTTAGCCACATTACTACTGCTACCATCAATGCTAACATTAGCCACATTACTATTACTACCATCAAAGCTAACGTTAGCCACATTACTACTACTACCATCAAAGCTAACATTAGCAACATTACTACGACTACCATCAAAGCTAACATTAGTCACATTACTACTACTACCATCAAAGCTAACGTTAGCCACATACTACTACTACCATCAAAGCTAACGTTAGCCACATTACTACTACTATCATCAAAGCTAACATTAGCCATATTACTACTACTACCATCAAAGCTAACATTAGCCAAATTACTAATACTACCGTCAAAGCTAACGTTAGCCACTTTACTACTACTACCATCAATGCTAACATTAGCCACATTACTATTACTACCATCAAAGCTAACATTAGCCACATTACTATACTACTACCATCAAAGCTAACGTTAGCCACATTACTACTACTATCATCAAAGCTAACATTAGCCACATTACTACTACTGCTCGGGTTGCCACCTTTCAGAAATGAAATGTCATGGGTCAGAAGTCAATATTTTCAGTTAAACGTTTTTTTCTTTCTTTTTTCTTTTTTTTTTTTTACATTTTTATGTACCATTAGCTGGCCCCCATGCTCACCTGACCTGAATCCAATAGAACACCTTTGGAACATTATGTTTTGTTCCATCAGACACCATCAGGTTGCTCCTCAGACTGTCCAGGAGCTCAGTGATGCCCTGGTCCAGTTCTGGGAGGAGATACCCCAGGACACCATCCATCGTCTCATTCAGAGCTTGTCCTGACATCGTCAGTCATGAATACAAGCACATGGAGGCCGTACAAACTACTGAATACCGTTTTGAGTTTGAATTTCAGAAAGATGGACCAGCCTGCCACATCAGTTTTTCACTTTGATTTTGGGCTGTCTTGAATTTAGCCCTCCTGGGGGGTTGATCATTTTCATTCCATCAAACAATGTGGCACTTTTCATTCCTAACACAGTATCCAGTCCATATCAATGCTAAGATCCAGTTTGTTTTTCCCCGTATTGAAATATGTGTTTTCAAAGTGTTCCTTTAATTTTTTGAGCAGTATACAGTATATATATATATATTGTAGTGAATTCTGTGGCAGGGGGATTCCCTGCGCTCTGATCCCTTGGGGCGGAGATTCTGTGATCAGCTGGACTGATTGTAATTGTTCTCAGCTGATGAAGGGAGGACGCTACTAAAAGGAGGGCTGAGTGGCGGTGTGAGGTGGTATCAGACAAGGACTGGAAGTGCCAGAAAAGCCCGAGGCGGAGGGTTAGGAGGTGCCGCGCTGGAAAGTGTGGCTGAAGGCTGCGGTCTTCTCAGCTCGGTGCTGTTCGCCACCGTTAGGGTGGCCGGCAGCGAAGACAGTTAGTTAGGGGAGCTGTTCCTGTGAGAGGAGGGGAGGCTGTGTGCCTCCTTTAGATAGAGAGCGGGGGGATTAGACGTTGCCTCTGCCGGGCTAGTTCAGTGGTGAGCCAGGGGAAAAACAAGGACAGAATCTCCCACAGCAGAGCAGAGTGCTGCAATCCGACTCTACTCCAGCCTGCATCTGCTGTTGTGCAGCCACCGGTCCAGATGCCTCATCCAGACCCCATGGAGGGATCTCGTTGGCCAGGGAAGGCTAAGTTTTAAAAACGCACCACTACACTTCCGTTGACTATTGTATTTTGTGTTTCTTTTAGCTATCTTTAACCATTTTGATGTCGGCCCATTCAGTTTAGTTCCACCAGGGTTATTTAAAGTTTAGGGCGGTCCTTTGGCTCCCTCTAGTGTTGGGTGGGTTCGACCTCGGTTTTAGTGGGTCTTAGTGTGCAGTGCAGTGGTGTGGTGGTTGTGTGCAGTGTGTGTGTTTCTTTTATAAGTTTAGTGTGCAGTGTAGTGGTGTGGTGTCTGTGTGCAGTGTGTGTGCCTTTTTATAAGGGTCTTGTGTATTCACGGGGCTTAGGTGGGGCCACCCGGGCCAAGAATGATCCTGTGGGGATTTCTTTGAACTGTTGGTGCCAGCCATCATTTTATGTGTCCTCAATAAAGATTGTGTACTTGTATCTGTCTGCCCCTTGGTTATCCTTCTGGGTTTTACCTGACACCGGACCAGACCGGGTAAAAAAAGGTGGTGGCAGCAAAAACTCACGCTACCGTAGCATATAGACTGCCATACTATAAAAAATTTCACACTGGTGGCAGCGGTGGGATCTATATATATTCTTTGTGGTGTAAGATGTCGGAGTCGGAGAGTAACATTCCTTCTCAGTCAGGTGCCCAGGAGGTGCGGGGGGCGCAAGCTCATTCTTCTGGTAGTATGACTGATCTTCCTGGTCCTATCTCTCGCCCAGTGTTTATGCCTGACGTCTTTACAGGGGTGGGACGGGAATGGTGTGACTGGCTGGAACAGTTTGAGTTGGCTGGTAATGTAAATGGTTGGGATGAGTTGGCTAAGCTTAGGTTTATGTCTCTGCTACTGTCTGGGCATGCTCGCGAAATGTATAATGGCGTTTCGAGGGAGGCCAAGAATAATTATGCCCTTTTAAAAGCAGCTCTGACTAAGTGTTTGCAACCCTGTAGTAATGAAGAGTGGTGTAGGGTTGCCTTCTCAGAGCGGAAGAGACTGCCTAATGAAAGCGCTCAAGAGTTTGGAAAAGTGCTTCGCAGATTAGCCGCAAGGGCCTACCCTTCTTTAGATGATAACACGAGAGACATGTTGGCGAGAGACATTTCATAACACATTTCACCACTGGTGACCTTCGTGTTAGTCTCCGTGCTGCAAAACCTAGGACATTAGAACTTGCCATCCTTGCAGCTTCTGAGATGGAGCTTCTTAGGGAGTTAGAGCGCTCTCATGTGGCTTCTGATGCACGAGTGAGAGAGGTTACAGAGAGGGGTGAGAAGGTAGATGAACCTGTTCAGTCACTATTGGGGGCGGTTGAAAGTCTGCGCCAGGACGTTAAAGCCATGCAATCGGTGGTAAAATCACTGCAGCATCCTTCTAGAGCTAAAGCCATAAATTCGTCGTCTTTGGAGGGTCAAAAGCTCTCAGGGCCAGATTTTGTTGCCCCCTCTACAAATGTCATGAGGCGTAGAACCCGAAATCAGACAAATGTTTGTTGGGAGTGCGGATGCGATCGACACCTGCGCCGTGATTGTCCCTATGTGTCGGGAAACTAAAGGGGGCGGGCACAGCGGGCCAACTGCCTGCCCCCTCACCAGTGACTAGGACAGTGGCCTCTTGCAGTAGGAAAGGCAGTTATATTGCTGCAAAAGTGGGGGTGTAGACTTTTTGGTGGTTGTGGACAGTGGAGCTGATAGATCAGTAGTGCCACATAAAGTGTGGTTGGAAATTACACAGGGGGTTGCGATCTGGTCAATATCCTGGTTGTGTGTCGGCTGCTAATGGAGGGGGTATGCGAATATTAGGAGTGTGGCAGTCAGTCTGCCAGTTCGGTAAACTTGCATTAGTAACTGAGTTTTTGGTTGCTGATGTCCCTCAAATGATATTTTGTTAGGATTTGATTTTCTGTCAAAGTATGGGGCAGTAATCAACTATAAAGATCAAGTTGTTCATGTGATGGATAAAACGTTACCGTTGTTGTCTCAAGAGGATTTCATCAGGCCTCGTCCTGTCGTCGTGGAGTCGGACACTGTGGTTCCTGCCCGAAGTGAGGTGATTCTCCCTGGTATTGTCACCATTCCACTCGGTGACTGTGTAGAGGGTATGTTGGAACCCTCATCCTCCTTATCGGATCATTGTAATGTGTTAGTCGCACGTGTGGTGTGCCAGGTGCATAGAGGAGTGGTCCCCATACGTGTTGTTAACATCACAGGGGACGAGTTGATACTAAAAGAGGGTATGAAGGTTGGCACATTGCACACTGATATTGAGGTGGGGGAAGCAGGGAAACAGGTGGAAGAGGGCAGTGAGGTACCTAGCTCTAGTGTCTTATTGTCTGTTAACACCTTGATGACTAAGTTGGGACTGGACAAGAGGGGGTGGGGCGCATCAGAACAGCAAGCGATCCATGATCTGTTATTAAGACACCTTTCTGTTTTTAGTTCCGGGGATTCAGATTTAGGGAGGACCCCCTTGGCCCAGCACAAAATAGACACTGGAGATGCAAAGCCAATTAAATTACATCCACGTCGAGTGCCTCTTCATTTGCAGGACGAGTGTGCTGAACAAGTTAAGAAAATGCAAATGGATGGTATTATTCGACCTTCATGCAGTCCATGGGCGGCCCCAGTAGTCCTTGTGAGGAAGCGGGATGGGGGGCTCCGTTTTTGTGTCGATTATCGTAAATTGAATGATGTTACAAGGAAGGATGCTTACCCCCTCCCACGGATTGATGACGCTCTGGATAGCCTACATAAAGCGTGCTGGTTTTCAACCTTAGACCTGGCAAGTGGTTATTGGCAGGTCGAGGTAGATCCTAAAGACAGGCCAAAGACAGCCTTTATAACCCGTCAGGGTCTGTTTGAGTTCAATGTTCTGAGTTTTGGTCTCTGTAATGCACCAAGTACTTTTCAGAGGCTCATGGATGTTATTTTGGCTGATTTACAGTGGACTACATGCTTAGTCTACCTTGATGACATCATTGTGTTTGGCCGTACATTTTCAGAACATTTGTCACGTTTGGATCAGGTGTTACTGAGGTTGTCTAAAGCCAATTTGAAAGTGAAACCTTCCAAATGTAACTTGTTTTCAACTCAAGTACATTATCTTGGTCACATAATTTCAGGGGAAGGGGTTAGTGCTGACCCGTCTAAAGTTCAGGCTGTGAAGGAGTGGCCAGTGCCTAAGAATCAGACAGAGGTGAGAAGTTTTGTGGGTCTGGCATCCTATTACAGGCGGTTCATTAGGGGGTTTGCGGAAATAGCTCGTCCCCTTCATCAGCTGACGAGAAAGGTAGGCGTTTCAAGTGGTCGGATGCTTGTCAAGTAGCTTTTGAGAAGTTAAAAAATTAATTGACTTCGGCTCCAATATTGGCCTATCCAGATCCGGCAAAGCCTTTTATTTTGGACACTGATGCCAGTGATGTAGGAATCGGGGCTGTCTTATCCCAAGAAAGTGATGGGGTCGAACAGGTGGTGGCATATGCCAGCCGAGCTTTGACTAAGCAGGAACGGAAATATGCAACAACAAAGAAAGAGCTTTTGAGTATGGTAACGTTTACAAAGTATTTTAAGCATTACCTGCTAGGCAAAGAATTTATGCTACGCACTGACCATAACTCCCTAAGGTGGTTAAATAATTTTCAGGGGTTGGAAGGGCAGCTGGCCAGGTGGATGGAACAGCTGGCTAACTTCCAGTATAAAATCATTCATAGGCCAGGTAAAACCCATTCGAACGCAGATGCCCTGTCCCGGTTGCCTGCCTTCGGTGCTGACATTAAGTCGGGTTGTCACCTTGGGAGGCAGCCATTTTTAAAATCAAAGGTCTGTGCAGTTCAGGAGAAGGGGCCTGGGGCACAGTCAGATGATGATGGCTGTGATGAGATGGTTAGTGCACAGACTATGGATGTTGAACTAAGGCAGCTCATTCTTCTTAAAAAGCTGGGCCAGGATCTCCCCCAAGATCCAGTTTTGCAAAAGTATAGTCATGTGTGGTCACAATTGCAGATTCAGGATTCTCGTCTGGTTAGAGTTCCTCCGGCAAATTCAGATGCATCAAATGTTCAGATTGTCCTTCCTCAAGCTCTGGTCCCTGATGTTTTGATGCAGTTACATAACACTCCTACTGCTGGCATTTAGGGATTCAAAAGTTTCAGGGTAAGGTTAAGGATCGGTTTTTTTGGTTGGGATGGTTTGATGATGTGAAGAAATGGTGTCGACAGTGTGTTGATTGTGCTTCCCGAAAAAGCCAAGGTCCAGCTCCATGTGCTCCTCTTCAGTCAGTGCATGTTTCACGACCTTATGAGAGAGTGGCCTTGGACATTCTTGGTCCTTTGCCAGAGACGGGAAGTAAGAATAAGTATATTCTGGTCATAGGAAATTATTTCTCCAAATGGACAGAAGCATTCCCACTCCCTAATCAGGAGGCTCAGACAATTGCCAAGGTCTTGGTGGAGGAATGGGTTTGCCGATTTGGAACACCGCGCAGTATCCATTCAGATCAGGGACGATCTTTTGAGTCTGCTTTGTTTAAGGATTTATGTCAACTTTTGAATATCCATAAAACAAGGACGTCTCCATATCGGCCTCAATCAGACGGTCTTATTGAACGTTTTAATCGTACACTGTTGTCTTTGCTGTCATTGTTTGTGCAGGATAACCAGCTGAATTGGGATTCCTTGCTGCCATATGTGATGATGGCCTATCGCAGCAGTGTACATGCGAGCACTGGTTTTACTCCCTACAAGGTTTTGTTTGGACGGGAAATGGTTCTTCCAGTGGACGTGATGTTGGATGTGAACAGGGGACAGGTGTTTTCTTCGGTTAACACCTATGTCTGTCAGTTGGGGGAGACATTGTCCACTGTAGTGGAAGCTGTGAGGGGGCATCAAGCTAAAGCCTCTAGGAGGCAGAAGTCCCAATTCGATTATAGAATAAATTTCCAGTATTACAATGAAGGAGAACTGGTTTGGCTCCGTAATAAAATAGGAGGAAGGGGATTTGCCCTAAGCTCCAGCGGCGTTTTAAAGGCCCCTTTAAGATACTGGAGAAGATTACGGAGGTGTTGTATCGAGTGGGTCCAGTAGGTGGGGGGAAGGACAGTGTGATACATTTTAACCAACTGAAACCCTATTTGTCTCCTTGTCCAGAACCTCCTGTCCCAGACCAGTGTGCTGTGGGCCCCCAGAGGAGACAAAGTGAGGATGAAGTCCCAGGGGACAGCCAGCAGCAGCCTGCTCTAGGGGCGGAGTCTGTCATATCCTCGCCATGGGCAGCACAGGTTGATGGAGCAGGGGGACGACATCCATCTACAGAAATGAGGAGGAAAGAGTCGTCTGGACAGCAGGGTGGTTGTTCGGGAAAGGTTTCCATGCCGATGAGCCCTGGTGCATGTTCCAGTTTGGGCCAGTTGGTGAATAGTGGCCGACAGGATTCTGCTGCAAGACGATGGCCAGTACGGGACAGGAAAGCGCCGGTATGGACAACAGACTATGACTGTTGATCCTGACTCGAGGACGAGTCTTCTTCGCTAGGGGAGGGAGGAGTGTAGTGAATTCTGTGGCAGGGGGGATTCCCTGCGCTCTGATCCCTTGGGGCGGAGATTCTGTGATCAGCTGCACTGATTGTAATTGTTCTCAGCTGATGAAGGGAGGACGCTACTAAAAGGAGGGCTGAGTGGCGGTGTGAGGTGGTATCAGACAAGGACTGGAAGTGCCAGAAAAGCCCGAGGCGGAGGGTTAGGAGGTGCCGCGCTGGAAAGTGTGGCTGAAGGCTGCGGTCTTCTCAGCTCGGTGCTGTTCGCCACCGTTAGGGTGGCCGGCAGCGAAGACAGTTAGTTAGGGGAGCTGTTCCTGTGAGAGGAGGGGAGGCTGTGTGCCTCCTTTAGATAGAGAGCGGGGGGATTAGACGTTGCCTCTGCCGGGCTAGTTCAGTGGTGAGCCAGGGGAAAAACAAGGACAGAATCTCCCACAGCAGAGCAGAGTGCTGCAATCCGACTCTACTCCAGCCTGCATCTGCTGTTGTGCAGCCACCGGTCCAGATGCCTCATCCAGACCCCATGGAGGGATCTCGTTGGCCAGGGAAGGCTAAGTTTTAAAAACGCACCACTACACTTCCGTTGACTATTGTATTTTGTGTTTCTTTTAGCTATCTTTAACCATTTTGATGTCGGCCCATTCAGTTTAGTTCCACCAGGGTTATTTAAAGTTTAGGGCGGTCCTTTGGCTCCCTCTAGTGTTGGGTGGGTTCGACCTCGGTTTTAGTGGGTCTTAGTGTGCAGTGCAGTGGTGTGGTGGTTGTGTGCAGTGTGTGTGTTTCTTTTATAAGTTTAGTGTGCAGTGTAGTGGTGTGGTGTCTGTGTGCAGTGTGTGTGCCTTTTTATAAGGGTCTTGTGTATTCACGGGGCTTAGGTGGGGCCACCCGGGCCAAGAATGATCCTGTGGGGATTTCTTTGAACTGTTGGTGCCAGCCATCATTTTATGTGTCCTCAATAAAGATTGTGTACTTGTATCTGTCTGCCCCTTGGTTATCCTTCTGGGTTTTACCTGACACCGGACCAGACCGGGTAAAAAAGGTGGTGGCAGCAAAAACTCACGCTACCGTAGCATATAGACTGCCATACTATAAAAAAATTTCACAATATATATATATCCTAAAGATACAAACAAGGCAACATTAGCTGTGATTTTATGTTTTTTCAATTAAAATGACCCAAATTTTTATGCCAACAATAAAAAACATTGGTGCAGTTTAGTCTAAATCATTGAAAGAGTTTTTTTTTTTTCCATTTTTCCTGCTGGATCGGTTGTTTCTGACTGCATTTATCTGCTGTGTTTGCAGAGCGCTGTGAAGTGTTCTGGATGGAAATGCTGCCTGCCTTCCTCTCTGGGTTTCTGCTCAAACAGCAGCCAGAGGCGAAGCAGCAGCTCCTGTGTTTTCTTTGATTGCTAACGTAGCGTAGCCTCCGTCTGAATGCTTCCTGTTCTTAACACCAGGTAAATGTTTCAACCCTCTGAACTGCAGCTTCTTCAGAGGAACCGTCTGAATAAAAAATCACTGGCAATGTTTGTTTGTTGAAATCTCAGAAGTTAAAATAATGTGTACTTTTCATGAAGTCGTTTGAAAAGCTAAAACCGCAGCTTTAATGGATGAAAAGTGAGATTTAACAAAGCATCAGAGTCCCATGTCCTCATTTTCAAACCAAACAGATCTCAGATTTAAGGAGGTTTTAGCTTTTATCTCTTCTTTTCCTCACGTTGCTCTCAGATTTCTGCCTCCGGATAGTTTTTTTACTTGTTCTGCCATGAAATGTGATAAACTGAGTTATGTGTCACTTAGAGGCCACAGAAAACCTCCAGAACTTTGTGTTTGTCTCAAATCCTCAGATACCAAATTATAAATGACTTAAAGCCGATGTTGACGGTCTGCAGAGAGAATCTGCTCTGATGTGTTTGATTTATTTATCTGTGAAAAACAAATCTTCGTAGTGATTTATCAAAGCTGCTCAATGCAGAAAAAGAGGATGGAAAAGGAGCTGAAAGGGAAAAGGAGGATGGAAAAGGAGCTGAAAGGGAAAAGGAGGATGGAAAAGGAGGATGGAAAAGGAGCTGAAAGGGAAAGGAGGATGGAAAAGGAGGATGGAAAAGGAGCTGAAAGGGAAAAGGAGGATGGAAAAGGAGGATGGAAAAGGAGCTGAAAGGGAAGGAAGCTCCAGCTGACCAGTGGCCTAAATTTAAAAATTTATAAAAAAAAATTAAAAAGTCAATAAATATCTATATTTAAATCAAATGTTTTGTTAAAAAAAGACTTAATTTGTAGATCTTTCCTGAATTCTTCATTTAACATTTTTATTTTTTAACCTTTATTTAACCAGGTACCGATGCTACCGGTCTGTACTGCTAGACGCTAGTGGTACAGACCCGTAGCATCGGTACTACAGGTACGGACCCTAAACCTGACCCTAACACTAACACTAACCCTAACCTTTGCTTACCTTTCAACAGTTTGCAGTGGTTAGCAGCTTCTTGACTCGCAAGACTCGCGTACGGGTCCGTATCTGTAGACAAATGGAAAGTGCCGTATCCGTAGCCCACAGGCTACAGGTACGGGTCCGTATCTGTAGACACTACCTTAAGGGAAAGGTCCTCATCAATAGTTAATCCCAGGTACTTATAGCTGGTGACCAACTCTAAAATTTTACCATGGGCAGTTCCAATTGAGGGGATACCTTCAGAGCGAACAGAAGAATTTGAAAAAAGCATCAGTTTGGATTTTTCTGCACTTAAAACCATTTTCAATTTCTCCAGACGAATCTGCACGGCATCAAAGGCAGACTGCAAGAATTCAAATGCCTGTGCAATCGAATGTGAACAGCAGTAAATTACAGAATCATCTGTATAAAGATGATATGAGACATTTGGCAAGTTTGCACACAGACCATTAACGTGGACTGTAAACAGAATGGGTCCTAAGACTGAGCCTTGAGGTACACCTTTTGTGACTTCAAGAAAGGTAGAACTAGCTCCAGCTGATTTACAGAATCAACCTTCAGATCAGAGGAAATAAATATTATTTTTAAATGTCCAACATTTTGTTTGAAACAAATAAAGTTTATGTAATTTGGATCCAAAATCAAAGAGACTGAATGTTATCCTACATAGAAATATAAAATTATCACAGATTTACCAAACAATACACACATTTACATAAAGAGCTGGATGATCAATTAAATAATTAGTGACATTTTACAGAAACCTGTTTGCAATTTAAGAAAGCAGAAAAAATAATGTATTACATCAAAATTATGTCTGAATGACTTATTGATTTATTTTTAGTTTATTATTGGGTTGGGAATTTGAAGATTATTTCTGTAATTTTAAAGAGTTTAGAAAAAAATCAACTTGTGTAAAATAGTGATTTCTGTAAAGTTTCTGTCCAGATTGAAGACAGAAAGCATTTAATTAATTAATGAACTTATTAAATGTAAACACAATTCTGTGATGTTAATTTTGAAAAGCATAAAAAATGAAGTCCATCTATGATAAGAAATGTCCCGTAGAGACAACACAATTTTAAAAATGATTGATTTTTTTTCATTTTCCTGTAAAATTTAGATCAGAAGGATTTGTTTCATTCTTTTGAAAATGATTTCTTCTTTTTGTCTGTTTGTTTTTCTTCAGTCCTCTGGTGATAAAAAACGTCCTGTGATGTTTTAATTGAATGAATTTAACCCACAGAAAATAAGATCTGGAGCAATACAACGGTTTAATTTGTTAGGATGAACGTGGAGCTGACCTTTACAGGGATCTGAACAACAGAACGGCTCAGTAAAGATAATCACCTGATTTAAGGTGGAATATTTAAGGTGGTATGTTTACTCCTCTGCGTGTTTTAAACTAATATTGATCGTAGTTGATCGGTGATTGTTGATCCTTTGTTCATCCTTCAGGAGCAGAGAACTGAAGGATCACGGAGCAGAACTTCCTGTTTCTGGGATGAAAGGTTCTGCAGCAGCTGGAGCTCAGATCTGATGATGATGATGAAAGTGTTCTTCATCAGTGGAGTACAGTTTTGTGAAGCTGCAGAAAGCTTCGGTTCCAGCGGTTCTGTTTGGAACAACAGTGAAGGAGGTGGTTTTCCATCTCGCTGAGAACTGGATGTTCATCGGAGGTCTGATCCTCCTGACCTTCTGGCTCACAGACGTAGATTAGCTCGATGCTAACTACCAGCTGAAGAGGCTCATCAGCTGCTCAGTGTTGATCATTAGAGCCCTTTATGTTTTATCCACATGGAAACAATGAGCTTCATCTGTGTTCTTTAGAAACAAACCGTCTGATTATGGATGAGCTCCTGAACAATCATCTAATCATGTTGGAGGAAGGCTGCAGAGAAACGCTTTTTAAAACAGAGCTGCTAATGTGAGCTTCATCACGGCTTTATCTAAAGGAAACGTGCTTCTCATCTCTCCGGTTTCATTATTATTGGATTACATGTGAACTATTTATTCATCATTATTCACTGCATATTTTTACTGTCAGCATTCAATACTTTATGGAGCATTTTATTAGTACATTTTATTCACATTTTATTTTACATTTTAATGAGCATTTTATATCTTTGCGACCTGTCCAGGGTGTCCCCTGCCTTCAGTCAGCTGGGATGGACTCCAGCACCCCCCATGACCCTAGTGAGGATAAAGCGGTGGATAGAGGATGGATGGATGGATGGATGGATGGATGGATGGATGGATGGATGGATGGATGGATGGATTTTATGTTTTTGTATAGTTTTCTATTATATTACTGTCATATTTTAGTTTTTCTCTTCTAACAGTCTCTTTACTCTTTGTGCTACAACAACAGAATTGACCCTCAGAGATAAATAAAATATTTCTATTCTATTCTGTTCTATTTTATTCCTTATTTCAGCAATGCTTCAATATTTACATTTAAGGGCTGAATTTTGAATATTTTTCAGAAGTGATTTCGGTAACAGAGTTTATTTTATTCCTGTTAATATTATGGTCTGCTGCATGTAGCTAATGCTCATGCTAAGCTAATGCTAAGCTAATGCTAGTCATAGTGAGCAGTGCTTCAGTTTAGCAAACTAGAGGACACGAAAAATAAAATTTCATTGGACAGATGTGCTACAGAAGACTGATAATGTTTATTTAAAATCAGCTGGAACAAGTTCATTTTTAAGTATTTGTTAATTTTAGTTCATAATTAATTCAGTTTATAAGCTCTAATTATTAGTTATCAATAGTTTCATAGTTGAATTCCATTCCATGTGTAATTTTTCCTATTTATTCTGTTTTTCTGCTGCTGTTTGCACAACTTTAATGTTTTATTCTCTCTGTTTTTATGAATTTAACTTTTGACACTTCATAGCTTGATGTGCACTTTTATTTACAGTATATTCTTCACTTTATTCCGCTTTTTTGTTGTTTTCTTTTAAACTGAAAATGTACTTTAAAAGTAGAAAAAATCCTGCACAACTGACAAAGTAGAAGAAATTTTAATTTAAAATGACAGGCGTATTTACTGCTGGTATGAAGGTTCATAGAAATCGGACATTTAATGTTTTCATACCAATTATTTAGCATGAATTTGTGCTTTTCATACAGAGTGTCCCAAAAAAATGTAGACACCTTTTAGCAGTTGATAACTAACTAACGTCACACCACTACACTTTTTTATGGGGATACCTAAAAGACAAAGTCTACCAATGAGACCTGCAGCAGTCACTGAGCTGAGAGCAACCATTGAACATGAATGAATGCAGTTTGAGAACAGACGATGACAAAACCATGGAGTGATGTTTGTAAATTATTTTACATGTTGAAAATTATAATAAACACCCAGTTTACAATTATTTGAAGTGTGCAGGCATTTTTTGTTTATACTGACTTACTTTATACATATATATATATATATATATATATACATCTACATCTACAGACTTCAGCACTATTATTTAGACAAGTGTTTGGTTGACCAAATGGTCAGTGACTACATTTTAGTATCATGTTATGTGTATTTATGTGTTGTTTTATATTATTGGCATTTTGCATTGTATTGTGAAGCACTTTGTGAATCTTTTCTGTGAAAAGTGCTATAGAAATAAAGTTTACTTACTCATTTACTGACTTTCAAAATATATATTCAGACTTTCATTCCATATATTCAGTCTCATTCCATACATTCAGACTTTTATGTGCAAATTCTGATATTTCCAAATAATAAAGTAAAGAAAAGCAAACATAAGCAACATCTTTACAAAATGACAAGTTAAGGTACAAGAAACACAAATTTCCAAATCTCAGTTTTTCACAACATCAAGCTTTTGAAACAAATATCTGTAGTAAGGTAACGTTTGTATGTTTGAACAGAGCAAACTACTTCCAGTGACAGTGATTTGGTTTTTAATAGTAGAAAGGCTGTTATTTATTGTTTTTGTTATTATTATTATAGTATTACTCATACTAGTATTTTTATTATTTTATTATTAATTTTATTATTTTTTATCAAAAAGGCAGATAAACTACTGAACTTATTGCTTCATTTTAGCGAGCTTTAATAGCTTTGATTGTAGCTTAATTACAGATCATCAGCTCTAAAACCCTCAACAAGAGCAGAAATGTCAGCAGCTGGAGCATTACTGAGCTCTGATTGGACAGTTTCAGGTTTTCCACCTTTATTTTTCCTCTTTTTCAGGATAAAAGCATCGACTGAGTGACCAGAGTGAGTGATTGGTTGATTTTTTCTCATCTAAACGCTGCCAGGTGCTAATGATGCTGGTATTTGGTGAATGTCAGACTAATTCCATAATCAGCTGAGAGCATCAGTATTCAGCATCACGCCTTCCTCACATTTAGCCTTTAACAGATGCTGAGGAGAACATCCCCAAGGTCACGGCTTCACAGTTTACATCATTACCGTTAAATTTGCCTCCAGATCAGAGATAAAATCACAAAGATTTAGAAATCTGTTTCAACTGATATTCAAGACAAGATATAGATAATTCATGTTCAAACTGATTGTCTTTACTGGTTTTTGTAGTTAGACGTCCTGTTTTGGGGTGGCTGTGGTTCAGGTGGTAGAGCGGGTCGTCCAACGATCGAAGGGTCGGCGGTTTGATTCCCGCTCTGACCTAGTCATGTGCTGTTGTGTCCTTAACCCGCCTTGCCTCCAGTGCTGCTCTCACACTGGTGTATGAATGTGTGTGAATGTTGGTGGTGGTCAGAGGGGCCGTAGGCGTGGATTAACAGCCACGCTTCCATCAGTCTGCCCCAGGGCAGCTGTGGCTACAAATGTAGTTTACCACCACCAGAGTGAGAATGTGTGAGAGAATGAATGATGGATCCATTGTGAAGCACTTTGAGTGTCTTGAAAAACGCTATATAAATGTAACCATTATTATTAGCATAACGTAGACCAGACTTCTATTTAATGAACTCATTGGCATGATGTAGACCAGACTTCTACTTTATAGAACTCATCAGCATAACGTAGACCAGACTTCTATTTTATGGAACTCATTAGCATAACGTAGACCAGACTTCTATTTTGTGAAACTCATTAGCATAACGTAGACCAGACTTCTATTTTATGGAACTCATTAGCATAACGTAGACCAGACTTCTACTTTATAGAACTCATTAGCATAACGTAGACCAGACTTCTATTTTATGGAACTCATTAGCATAACGTAGACCAGACTTCTATTTAATGAACTCATTGGCATGATGTAGACCAGACTTCTACTTTATGGAACTCATTAGCATAACGTAGACAAGACTTCTACTTTATAGAACTCATTAGCATAACGTAGACCAGACTTCTATTTTATGGAACTCATTAGCATAACGTAGACCAGACTTCTATTTTATGGAACTCATTAGCATAACGTAGACCAGACTTCTACTTTATGGAACTCATTAGCATAACGTAGACAAGACTTCTACTTTATAGAACTCATTAGCATAACGTAGACCAGACTTCTATTTTATGGAACTCATTAGCATAACGTAGACCAGACTTCTACTTTATGGAACTCATTAGCATAACGTAGACCAGACTTCTACTTTATGGAACTCATTAGCATAACGTAGACCAGACTTCTACTTTATAGAACTCATTAGCATAACGTAGACCAGACTTCTACTTTATGGAACTCATTAGCATAACGTAGACAAGACTTCTACTTTATAGAACTCATTAGCATAACGTAGACCAGACTTCTATTTTATGGAACTCATTAGCATAACGTAGACCAGACTTCTACTTTATGGAACTCATTAGCATAACGTAGACCAGACTTCTACTTTATGGAACTCATTAGCATAACGTAGACCAGACTTCTATTTTATGGAACTCATTAGCATAACGTAGACCAGACTTCTACTTTATGGAACTCATTAGCATAACGTAGACCAGACTTCTATTTTATGGAACTCATTAGCATAACGTAGACCAGACTTCTACTTTATGGAACTCGAAGACGATGCGGTGCAACAAGCATGGTGCATTTCACATAGACATTGAATTAAATGCTTCAAATTGATGATCCTGTGGAGACTGTTAGCTACAACAGTCCTGGTACCAGCGAACACTGTAGCCATCCCATAACAGACCACTTTAGAAGACACTGAAAGTGCTGGAGTTTATCAAAAGTCTATAAATGTTGAATATAATTGATATAATGTCGTTGGCAGTAATCTGATGATAAATGAAGATAAATAGAAACATACATTCATGTAGATGTCTGTTCATCATTCAGTCTCAAACAACATTTATCTGAACTGAAAAAACTTAGATTTTTGGGTCAAATGTTGATATTTGACAAAAATGAGATTCATTTAAAACCTCTAATTAATAAAATAAGTTTTAATGGCGTCCCACCATCAGTTTGAACATTAAACATCTCGGAGGATTGTTTTTAGCTTCACTGGGTTTAATTTAAAACCTCCTCATTTGTGCTGTTATTATGTCTATAAATGTGCTTTAAATCTTTCAGATCTTCAGTGAAATCTCCCAGAAACATACAATAAAGCTCAATTTTTATGTGTTTGGAGTTTTTCAGTCCGACTCCACGTTGCTACTGGAACGAGGATCCTCCTGATCTGCTGGACGTTGTTATTTCAGGTCTTTTCACCATCAGCCTTTTCTGTTGCCTCGAGCAGTTCTGTCTTTAATTGAAGCTTCCTTCATCATATAACATTATTTCCACTTTAATAGATATTTTTAAACTCTTCCAGACATAAAGAAGAGTCAGAATTATACCTGCCTGAAAACGTGGTCAGGAAATAATCGAACCGTTTAAAGAAAGATTTCTGGTTTTAATGAGGACAGATTCTAAGGTGAGAGTTTATGATTCCATCCGCTGGAGGCAGGAGTTTCTGCCAGAAAAGATGAAAAAGAGAAGAGAGGAAATACAGTCCAGACAGAAATCTTGTTGCTTATCCAGGTCGTAGGAACAACAAATAACAGCTTGACTTGTAGTTGATTTGATCAGGGTTAGGGTTAAACAAAGGCCAAGCCCTCTAGATTATGTTTGTAATAACCAAAATAAACTTTAGAATCATTCATTCAGTTTTGTGATTTAATTAGGACAGAAAGGTCAGATTTGCTTGGACTAAAGTCTTGACCATTCACAAATAATGCAGGAACTATACATATACATTTTTAAAAAATACACAAATGTGCTGCAAGAACATCAGAACATGAAGTCATGGTTCCTTCCAGAAAGAATTAATATCATGTTTGACTCCCATGAGCTGGAGGACTGAATCCAAATGTCTCTCCAACGCCTCTCCAACACCTCTCCAACGTCTCTCCAACGCCTCTCCAACATCTCTCTGTCTCTCCAACGTCTCTCCAACACCTCTCCAACATCTCTCCGTCTCTCCAACACCTCTCCAACGCCTCTCCAACATCTGTCCAAGGCCTCTCCAACATCTCTCCAACGCCTCTCCAACATCTCTCCGTCTCTCCAACGCCTCTCCAACATCTCTCCAACGCCTCTCCAACACCTCTCCAACATCTCTCCAACACCTCTCCAACATCTCTCCGTCTCTCCAACGTATCTCTAACATCTCTCCAACATCTCTCCAACACCTCTCCAACATCTCTCCAGCATCTCTCAACGCCTCTCCAACATCTCTCCAACGCCTCTCCAACACCTCTCCAACATCTCTCCAACGCCTCTCCAACATCTCTCCGTCTCTCCAACGCCTCTCCAACATCTCTCCAACGCCTCTCCAACACCTCTCCAACATCTCTCCAACGCCTCTCCAACATCTCTCCGTCTCTCCAACACCTCTCCAACATCTCTCCAACGCCTCTCCAACACCTCTCCAACATCTCTCCAACACCTCTCCAACATCTCTCCGTCTCTCCAACGTATCTCTAACATCTCTCCAACATCTCTCCAATGCCTCTCCAGCGCCTGTCCAACATCTCTCCAACACCTCTCCAACATCTCTCCAGCATCTCTCAACGCCTCTCCAACATCTCTCCAACGCCTCTCCAACACCTCTCCAACATCTCTCCAACGCCTCTCCAATGTCTCTCCAACATCTCTCCAACGACTCTCCAACATCTCTCCGTCTCTCCAACATCTCTCCAACATCTCTCCAACGCCTCTCCAACATCTGTCCAAGGCCTCTCCAACGCCTCTCCAACATCTCTCCGTCTCTCCAACGCCTCTCCAACATCTCTCCAACACCTCTCCAACATCTCTCCGTCTCTCCAACGTCTCTCCAACATCTCTCCAACACCTCTCCAACATCTCTCCAACGCCTCTCCAACGTCTCTCCAACATCTCTCCAACGCCTCTCCAACATCTCTCCGTCTCTCCAACGCCTCTCCAACATCTCTCCAACGCCTCTCCAACATCTCTCCGTCTCTCCAACGTCTCTCCAACATCTCTCCAACACCTCTCCAACATCTCTCCAACGCCTCTCCAACGTCTCTCCAACATCTCTCCAACGCCTCTCCAACATCTCTCCGTCTCTCCAACATCTCTCCAACGCCTCTCCAACGTCTCTCCAACATCTCTCCAACGCCTCTCCAACATCTCTCCGTCTCTCCAACTTCTCTCCAACATCTCTCCAACGCCTCTCCAACATCTTTCCAACATCTCTCCAACGCCTCTCCAACATCTCTCCAACGCCTCTCCAACATCTCTCCAACGTCTCTCCAACGCCTCTCCAACACCACTCCAACGCCTCTCCAACGCCTCTCCAACATCTCTCCAACGCCTCTCCAACATCTCTCCAACATCTCTCCAACACCTCTCCAACATCTCTCCAACGCCTCTCCAACATCTCTCCAGCATCTCTCCAACATCTCTCCAACGCCTCTCCAACGCCTCTCCAACGCCTCTCCAACATCTTTCCAACATCTCTCCAACGCCTCTCCAACATCTCTCCAACGCCTCTCCAACATCTCTCCAACGTCTCTCCAACGCCTCTCCAACACCACTCCAACGCCTCTCCAACGCCTCTCCAACATCTCTCCAACGCCTCTCCAACATCTCTCCAACGCCTCTCCAACATCTCTCCAGCATCTCTCCAACATCTCTCCAACGCCTCTCCAACGCCTCTCCAACGCCTCTCCAACGCCTCTCCAACATCTTTCCAACATCTCTCCAACGCCTCTCCAACGTCTCTCCAACGCCTCTCCAACATCTCTCCAACGTCTCTCCAACGCCTCTCCAACACCACTCCAACGCCTCTCCAACGCCTCTCCAACATCTCTCCAACGCCTCTCCAACATCTCTCCAACGCCTCTCCAACATCTCTCCAGCATCTCTCCAACATCTCTCCAACGCCTCTCCAACGCCTCTCCAACGCCTCTCCAACATCTCTCCAACGCCTCTCCAACATCTCTCCGTCTCTCCAACATCTCTCCAACATCTCTCCAACGCCTCTCCAACATCTGTCCAAGGCCTCTCCAACATCTCTCCAACGCCTCTCCAACACCTCTCCAACGCCTCTCCAACATCTCTCCAACGCCTCTCCAACACCTCTCCAACGCCTCTCCAACACCTCTCCAACGTCTCTCCAACGCCTCTCCAACATCTCTCCGTCTCTCCAACATCTCTCCAACATCTCTCCAACGCCTCTCCAACATCTCTCCAACGCCTCTCCAACATCTCTCCAACACCTCTCCAACGCCTCTCCAACACCTCTCCAACGCCTCTCCAACACCTCTCCAACGCCTCTCCAACGCCTCTCCAACACCTCTCCAACGCCTCTCCAACATCTCTCCAACGCCTCTCCAACACCTCTCCAACACCTCTCCAACGCCTCTCCAACACCTCTCCAACGTCTCTCCAACGCCTCTCCAACATCGCTCCGTCTCTCCAACATCTCTCCAACATCTCTCCAACGCCTCTCCAACATCTGTCCAAGGCCTCTCCAACATCTCTCCAACACCTCTCCAACATCTCTCCAACGCGTCTCCAACATCTCGCCGTCTCTCCAACGTCTCTCCAACATCTCTCCAACGTCTCTCAAGCATCTCTCCAACATCTCTCCGTCTCTCAAACATCTCTCCAACGTCTCTCCAACATCTCTCCAACGCCTCTCCAACGTCTCTCCAACATCTCTCCAACATCTCTCCAACGTCTCTCCAGCATCTCTCCAACATCTCTCCGTCTCTCAAACATCTCTCCAACATCTGTCCAACGTCTCTCCGTCTTTCCAACATCTCTCCGTCTCTCCAACATCTCTCCAACGTCTCTCCAACATCTCTCCAACATCTCTCCAATGCCTCTCCAACGTATCTCTAACATCTCTCCAACATCTCTCCAATGCCTCTCCAGCGCCTGTCCAACATCTCTCCAACACCTCTCCAACATCTCTCCAGCATCTCTCAACGCCTCTCCAACATCTCTCCAATGCCTCTCCAGCATCTCTCAACGCCTCTCCAACATCTCTCCAATGCCTCTCCAACATCTCTCCAACACCTCTCCAACATCTCTCCAGCATCTCTCAACGCCTCTCCAACATCTCTCCAATGCCTCTCCAGCATCTCTCAACGCCTCTCCAACATCTCTCCAATGCCTCTCCAACATCTCTCCAACGCCTCTCCAACATCTCTCCAACGCCTCTCCAACATCTCTCCGTCTCTCCAACATCTCTCCAACATCTCTCCAACGCCTCTCCAACATCTGTCCAAGGCCTCTCCAACATCTCTCCAACGCCTCTCCAACACCTCTCCAACGCCTCTCCAACATCTCTCCAACGCCTCTCCAACACCTCTCCAACGCCTCTCCAACACCTCTCCAACGTCTCTCCAACGCCTCTCCAACATCTCTCCGTCTCTCCAACATCTCTCCAACATCTCTCCAACGCCTCTCCAACATCTCTCCAACGCCTCTCCAACATCTCTCCAACACCTCTCCAACGCCTCTCCAACACCTCTCCAACGCCTCTCCAACGCCTCTCCAACGCCTCTCCAACGCCTCTCCAACATCTCTCCAACGCCTCTCCAACACCTCTCCAACACCTCTCCAACGCCTCTCCAACACCTCTCCAACGTCTCTCCAACGCCTCTCCAACATCGCTCCGTCTCTCCAACATCTCTCCAACATCTCTCCAACGCCTCTCCAACATCTGTCCAAGGCCTCTCCAACATCTCTCCAACACCTCTCCAACATCTCTCCAACGCGTCTCCAACATCTCGCCGTCTCTCCAACGTCTCTCCAACATCTCTCCAACGTCTCTCAAGCATCTCTCCAACATCTCTCCGTCTCTCAAACATCTCTCCAACGTCTCTCCAACATCTCTCCAACGCCTCTCCAACGTCTCTCCAACATCTCTCCAACATCTCTCCAACGTCTCTCCAGCATCTCTCCAACATCTCTCCGTCTCTCAAACATCTCTCCAACATCTGTCCAACGTCTCTCCGTCTTTCCAACATCTCTCCGTCTCTCCAACATCTCTCCAACGTCTCTCCAACATCTCTCCAACATCTCTCCAATGCCTCTCCAACGTATCTCTAACATCTCTCCAACATCTCTCCAATGCCTCTCCAGCGCCTGTCCAACATCTCTCCAACACCTCTCCAACATCTCTCCAGCATCTCTCAACGCCTCTCCAACATCTCTCCAATGCCTCTCCAGCATCTCTCAACGCCTCTCCAACATCTCTCCAATGCCTCTCCAGCATCTCTCAACGCCTCTCCAACACCTCTCCAACACCTCTCCAACATCTCTCCAACGCCTCTCCAACACCTCAGATAACTCATGGATGAAGTCCTCAGGAATGGCAAAGCAACTAGTCTAGCAGGACTCCCAGAGGTCATCAAGATTCTTCAGTTTCATCTTCCAAACTTCCTCGTCCATCTAACCCCAGACATGCTCAGTATCATTCATGTTATGTGACTGGGTTGGCCAATCCTGGAGCTCCTGAGCCTTCTCTGCTTTCACCTCTTTGGTCTGGTTGGATCTTTGGCATGTTGTCAAAGGTCAGGGTAAACTTCACATGAAGGTCTGATGTTCTGAGGTTCTTGTTATTCACACCTGGCACTGTGTTAATTAGAGGATTAGTCTATCCAATCTGTGATTGGTTGAGTGATTTAAAGACAGGACAAGACTTTTGTCTTTGCTAAACCAGATGAGCTCTGTTTAGATTATCACCCATATGTTCGTTTTTTTAACTTTATCCCAAACAGAAAAGTGTGACTTAAGACTTTCTGCTGACAAAATGATCACAATCAGGTTCTTTTATGTTAATGAAATAATGCAGACTGTATTAAAAATGAAAACTTCAAATTTGAATATATTTGTGTTTAAAACCGATAGATTGTAGGTGTTTTTTTTTTTTTTTTGATGGAATTACTCATTAAAATCTATGGAATGCCAGAAAGCAACAGAGATGTTTGAATATCTGAATGCATAAACTGTTTCTCCTTAAGACTGAAGGCGAACTATAATAATAACAATACTAATCATAACATTAATAGTAATAATCCTGGAATAACTGAGCTACTGTGGAGACGGTAAATATCTGCTCCTATTTATAGATTTTCAGTTTGAACACATTAAAGTCAGACGGAGAAACTAATTCCTTGTTTCTTTTCTCTCCTCACCTTCATTTCCTGCTGTCATTTCATTTATTTCTCTCATTGATTTTCACTGATGATCAAATTAAGATGATTTCAGCCTAAAATGAAGCTGCTCTGTTTGATCATGAAAATAAATTCACTGATGTGGGGAATACCATCTCTGGAGCGAATAAAAATAAGACGGCCTAATTTAATTTACACTTTACTGTAAAAACATGAATCCAGATGGAGTTCAGATATAAAATGTGGTTATTTTCTGTTTTTTGTCTTTTGCCTTATGTCTCTTATAAAGAGGTTTAAACATTGAGAAGCAGACAGAGGAGATAAAATCAAGGTATTTTCTAGAGGAAGGTTTAAACTGGACGTACTGCAGCAGGAACATCGGTGACCTAAAGGCAGAACAAACGGCACCTTTCTCCTCCAGCAGCCCCTCTGAAAGAACATTTATTATCGACGATCGCTGCAGATCAATATAAAGCCGTTCTGAACGATCAGCTTCATCCCATCTGATGGAAACAATGAGAATCTGATCGGACATTTCTGAAAAACTGTCTCCTCCCAATCAGCCATGTAAATATTAGCATATGCCGGGGCAAACCGTTTCCCCATTGCTGTTTTCTTCAACTGTAAATGGTATTTTTGATCAAACTCAAAGTCATTTCGGGTCAGGCTAGTACGGAGTAACTGTAAAAGTTCCTGGTCCGGTCGTGCCTCATCGGGAAATATCTCAAAACATTTCTGTACCGCCAATAATCCTAATTTTGTATTGTTATTAGTATACAGACTATTAACGTCCACAGTGAACAAAAAACAGGGCTCACGAAATCTCATGTTGCGTTGACGAGCGATGAAATCATTTGTGTCTTTGAGGTCACTCGGGTGGCGGATCGAAAGAAGGTTATGAAAGGAATCGATGTAACTAGCCAATTCGTAGCTCTCGTTACCACAGTCTGACACGATTGGTCATCCTGGAAGGATTTTACGGGGGATTCTGGAGGTTTATGGATTTTAGGTGAGAGGTAAAACTGTTTTGCTCTCGGGGTGCCTTGGCCCCTAAGATAGGCCGCCTGGGTACTTGAAAGATATTTTTTGAAACCAGACTATCAAAAATTCTTTCAATATGAATGGGCGTATGATGAAAAATAGGATTCTCTAGCCTAATATAATAGGTACGGTCCTCCAATTGTATTAGGAAATGTAATCCTCCTTAGCCATAATTACCATCGTGCTACCTTTATCTACCGGTTCAATAACAATGGAAGTATTATCCCTCAACTCTTCCAGAGGTCGTTGCTCTTCTCTAGTCAGATTGGGGTTATCTTGACCCAGACAGGTTTTTGAGATCGTTTGGTGGTCTGTTTTAATCAATTATGTTACTAATTTTGGCAGTTTTGTGCTGTCTCGTTCCCAGCCCGATTTGGGAGTAAAGGATCGTCTGGATGCGGGAGGCCTAGGCCCAAAGTAAGCACTAAGTTTTACTCATCTATGGTTCAAGAGGACCTTTGATGTGAGTGGTCCTCAGGAGTGGGGACAAAGGATAGCCCTTTTTTTAGTAACATGAGCTGTGGTACAGATAATTTGAAATGCTTAGAGAGATTTCCCAGAGGAAAATTTTACTGCTCAAAGCTTGCTCTTCTACAGCTCAGGAGACAAATCTGAGATTCTCATGTCAGCCTCATTTTAGTTTCTATTTTGTCTAAAATGTTTCTCATACGTTTCTCCTAAAATTCACGAGGAGAAATAGGTGAGACAGGATAATTAGAGGGAGTCATACTTGAGACTCGCGGGAGATACCTTGCTAATCTCAATGCAGTGTTTTTAATGGCTCCTTTATTTCTCCTCTGGAGAGGAAAATGAGCAACACTGAAGCTACATGAGACTCACTCCTTGACATGAGCATGACAGACCAGGGATCGAATCCCAACCTTCCAGTTGCAAGACAGCCAATGTACCCACTGAGCTATGCTGCCCTATACACACATATGCACACACACACCTTACAAATGCTGCAACAAATAATAGTTTCCAGGATACAGTCTAAACATCTTGAGGCACTTATAATAATATATGGTGACTTCAATCATGTCACCCTCTCCTCCCACTTGACTGGATTTATCATTCTAAACACCACGGATCATCCACTCATAATATCATGATGGGCCTCTCTCTGGACTGCAGGACGGACAGATATAGAAGATCTTTGTACCCACAGCGATCAGGCTTTATAATTCTATAGCAAATAGTAGATGAGCTGACAGACAAATGAATTTCCCTTTTGGGATGAATAAAGTAATCTGAATCTTTATTAATTAATTTAAAAAAAATATCATGTGGATTACAATAAAGTCAACATGATAGATGATTAAAAACAACCAAAACGTTGATCTGAGTCTGAGAATTCAGTGAGCGCTTGTGGAGATCTCTTCATTTGTTCTCTCTGAGCTTAGTATGAGATGCATGAACTGAAGCTGGGATGAGAATAGATTGAGTTCTTAGAGAGAGCTCTCTGATTTCTCTGCCTGAGATCACAAAGAGACACAAAAGTTGAGAAACTCTGAGAATTATATGAGAGCTTGTTGAGATCTCTTCTGAAACTTTAAAGGAGACTAAACTGAGATTTAGTGCATCTTATTGCTCAGGAGAAAAAAATGAGACACAGGAGAAATAAGCCTTAGTCTCAGTTTGGTGTCACACAGATCTCAAAGTTGTCTAGGAGAAGTAAATGAAACATTTTTGAGATCTCTTTTGGAATCTCTTTTCCTCTGGGTTACGATATCCTTACATGGTATGGTGATACGATGGTCGGGGCCTTTACTCCAAAAAATGCCTCCAGGAGGCCCAGATATTAGCCACTGTATCAGCCGTCCAATGCAGCAGATCTGGTTCGGTGGCAAAAGAACCTGGTTCCAATAGAGGCAAGGCCTTGTGTGTGTCTTCTATGAGGGGATTCAGTCGAACCAGATTGGCCTTAATGGTAGTAAGCGCTGGGAATAATTAATCAGTGGTATGCGGATGGTGGAGTGTGGGACTGGCTGCTCTAACCAGCTTGTCGACATCCTGTTTTAGGTGTGAGATGTAAAAGAGATGCTTGTTGTTCAAGCCAAAGGATAAAGTAACTTTGGTAACCATGTTACTAGGCCTAGCATCATGTAGGACAAAAGCTGCATGATGGAGTAAAGCACCAGGGAAGCAGTCCACCTGGATATTAATATTTGAGACCTGTGGGAGCCTGGACATGTTCGAATCACCTATAAAAATAATAATGGGTTTATGGGCCACGAAGTGCCAGTGTTTGCGTTTATTGCCTCGGCCATCATGGAATGTGTATGTTGAAAGTTGTTGTGGAGGCATGGACTCCCATGTATCACCTGATGACCCCATCTCACATGGGCGTTTGGAAGGTGGTATCTTAGGTACTCCTGAGTCAGAGCCCCGTTTAGTGCTCCTGAATGGATTGACCCTAAACCTGCGATGGGTAACAGGTCATTCTGGAACACCGGAATCTGATGAAGGTCCCTCAAATGGTTTGATGTATTCCGTTGATGGATACAAAACTAAAGTGTTGACTATTTTAGAAACTATCTCGATGACCCCCCTATATGATAGCTCGTGCCAAAACACCGGTTTTGGCGCGAGCTATCATCAATTTCGGAACGAGATTTCCTTTCTTGCCTTGTCCGAGTCCAATAAACTTTCCTGTTTTGATGATAAAGCTGTCAGGAACTCACGTATCTTGTTAGTATCCGGTCTCTTCTTGCCCACCTCCTTCTCTAGGCGGGTTAACAGCTTGGTCGTAGTGGCGCTGAAAACCCCCACGCTTCCTCTTCAGCCGCTCCAGTCCCTCCGTCTTGACAACTGCTAGCCAGAGCCGTTAGCTGTTCACTTGGTTTGAAAAAGTTCATTAAATCCTTACTTCCTGGGTTAGGGTTAGGGTTATGTTATATAGTGAAAGCTTCTTGAATCATGACGGAGGCTCGGATGTCTTTGTTGAACATTACTGTTCAACTTTTATTGAACGGAGCGACCTGAACTTGCCGTTTCATTTGTAACAGTCCATATGGCGACACAACGTAGCACAGTTCCGGGTAGACGCCTTCACAATAAAACACCTACGGTTTTTCAAAATAAAACATTAGTGGCACCTTTCATAGTATATCTCATCAAACCTTTGGAATAATATACAATCATGTTCAATTCAATTAATAATCACATAAACTGTTATACTCAGAACAATAAAATGTAAATAAGTCACAACACCCTGTGCATGCGTGGGTTTTCTCCGGGTACTCCGGCTTCCTCCCACAGTCCAAAAACATGCTGAGGTTAATTGGTTACCTAAATTGTCTGTAGCTGTGAATGTGAGTGTGATTGTGTGTCTGTATATGTAGCCCTGTGACAGACTGGTGACCTGTCCAGGGTGTCCCCTGCCTTCACCAGAGTCAGCTGGGATAGACTCCAGCACCCCCCATGACCCTAGTGAGGATAAAACGGTGGATAGAGGATGGATGGATGGATGGATGGATGGATGGATGGATGGATGGATGGAAGTCTTCCACTCTGTTTTAAGATGTCGACAATAGAAATCCTTTGAATAGTGCCCGTGTTCTTAAACTATTACTGTGAAGTAACTCCTGTATTTTATGTATCTAATTAATTGTATTTACTATTTTAATGTTTGTTTTTATTGTTACTGTCTGTTTTTTGTTTACTTTGACATTTGCTGTTGCCTCTCTTGGCCAGGTCATCCTGTGAAAGAGGTCTTGATCTCTTTTATCAGGTTAAATAAAGATTAGATTAAAAAAAATCTGGAAAGCCATCACAGCACATCAAACTCTACCTTCTATGTGGATTTTATACATTTATTTCTGTTCTTAGAACCAATTTTATCAATTTCTTCCCTCATTTTAGTGTATTTAATGCAGTTTAATATGTAATTTATATCATTATCCTATTGAATTTTTGAACTTTCTGATTCATATTTGCATAAAAATAAGTTGTGGATAAACGTCTGTTTCACACATTTGCATTTCTAATGCATTGCAATAGAGATTTGGATGCTAAGAATTTATTAAAAATGCCAAATATCTGCCAGGATAATCGTCCAGGCTGAAATCGGTCGATCCCTGTTGCTCACTAACTGAACAAAAAATGAATTTATCCCCTTTGTGTTGTAGAAAAATGCAGAGAAACCAAAGCTCCTTTCAGTTCGACTGTTCAACCGTCTCAAAGTTCCACATTTTGCCAAATCTCTGCCGAGCTCAACGACTCTCTGGAAGCCGAAGCAGATTTCTGCCAGTTATTGCAGGAAAAGCCACAAAGACTTAGAAGAACAGAAGCTTTCTTTAAATACTGGGGACATGGTTCAGGTTTCTCCACTCGCTGCTGTTGATCGTTGTTGGATTTCAGATGGTTTGTCTGGCAGAAACAGATGAAATTTCATGTTTTCACATGTAAGATAAAGACAAGGCTGTACTTTGAATCAGCGCCGTTAGATTCTAATAAACTGATGTTAAGAAGCTCCAGCAGGTTTTAGTGACCTGCAGAAACCTGAGTCATCTGTCGCCTCCATTCAAGGCCGAGGCCTCGTTCTCAGACATTTTCTACAGATTGGTGTGTTTTCTGGGAGGAATGACTTTCTACAGCTCTGAGTGGTTCAGGTTCTGGTGAACAGAAGGAGGATCTATCAGATCCAAGGAGCTTTAACTAAATCCTCGTATTAGCAGGAGATAACTGGGAAACAAACACTAGCAGCAGTTTAAAGTCTCTCAGATGCACTGAAAGACAGATGACATTCTTCTGACAGCTGATGTTCATATTTGATGCAACATGAACTCAGATTTCAGCGTTTGTAGTCCTCAAAGATGCATGAAAGACAGATGAGACCTTTTAACATGACCTAATGCATGGATGAGAGCTTACAGCTCAGAACCTCTGCTTTTGGTGAAACTTTTCAGTTGGAAACACTCAGATGGTTACTAGAATGCTGCATCAACTTCATATTTTGTGAAACAAAAACTCAAAAATCTGCTTCAGTTTGTTGAAAAACTTAATCCAAGTTGTGGTGACTGGTTGAAATCAGCTCAATAACCTCAGTTCAGGTTTTCTAGATTTGTGCCCATTTAACATGAATGGAGGATTTCAGATGATTAAAATGTGATGTTTGAAGATCTGCAGGATGAATAAATATGATGCTAAACACATTCCATAACAAGCACCATATGGTTAGATTCTGTAAGATGAACCATATTTTACAGACTCTGTAACAGACCTGTAAAATAGTGTTAAACAACAGATAAATATGTGAATATTATTTCTGTAGATCTGGAGGAGTTTCCACAAACAGACATGAATAAACAGCCACATATATACCATCCAATGGGATTAAAAACTGTTTATAACTGAATAAAACAGTGATCATCTGGAAGTATTCTTCTCTAAGGACACAAAAACTCTTTCTAAATAATTATGAAAACTGGCTAGAGCATCAGTTAGCTTCAATATTAGTGTTTATGCTACAGATCATTAATAAAGTGCCTTTAATTCCCCACTCAGGTTTCCATCACTCCAGACTCCTCCAGTCCAGTGGATGGAGTCTAAACAGCAGATAAACAGGAGGCGGTGAGCCTGAGCTGAGATAAACCTCTGGAGGTGGAGGCAGCCGGCAGCTCCATCGGTATTCCTGCTGGGGTTGCATCCCAGAGGGCCAGCCCTCATAAATAATACGATAATGTTTCTGCTGAGGTGAGCTGTACGGCAGCGAGGAACAAAGATTCAGTGACCGGAGGCCGCATCCTGAGGTGACGTTTGGAGACAAGGTTTAATCAAACCTGTCGAGTTTAGAGACGAGGTTTCATCAAACTCTGACAGCCTCCAGACTGGGCAGTAAAAACCACGGTTCTGTCATCGAGGCTTCGTATTCGGCGTCTTGTCTAAAGATGTGGAGCTGATCTGTCAGAACTAACTGGAGGAGTGGAAACATCGGATTTAACACTGCCACGGGGCGCACAGATGGAAAATACAGGTTGGGTTTCCTCCTGCAGCAGCAGGAAGAGACGACTGGAAGCATCATATTTATGTAACAGGAGGTTTCTACAGTTATTATACTTGTTATAGAATATAGGAGGTTTCTGCATTTATATGTGTGTAAATACATACATACATATATATTTATACACTCAACAAAAATATAAACCAACACTTTTGTTTTTGCTCCCATTTTTTATGAGATGAACTCAAAGATCTAAAACTTTTCCACATACACAATATCACCATTTCTCTCCAATATAGTTCACAAATCTGTCTAAATGTGTGATAGTGAGCACTAATCCATCCCACCTCACAGGTGTTCCATACCAAGATGCTGATTAGACACCATGATTAGTGCACAGGTGTTCCTCAGACTGCCCACAGTAAAAGGACTAATTTGAAAATGGTGCAGCAACACCCCCAAAGAATACCTGGTCATTTCACCTGGAATGACCCAGGAGACAGCACCGTATGACGACTAAAAGAGGGTTTATTGACATGAAAAACAACCACAGGAGTGCAGCAAGATCCACAACCAGAAACTGACGATGCTGGAGCTCCAGCCGGCAGCAGCTGCTGGAGGTGAGGAGGTTTTATGTAGTCTGAGCCTCTGGATCCCAGGTGAGGCTCAATCAGCTCCTGAACGGGCTCACCTGGTGTTCAGGTGGACGGTCGTCACAACTGAACACTTCCTAATAGTTTTTTTAATGGTAGTTTATTAGGGTTATATTTCATTAAAATTTTTCTGTTTTGTTTTTTGTCTCGTCTGAGTGATTGATAAACTGAAGAGGAAAAATCAGTAAAATCACAGTTTTTATCATGTAAACCTGAATAAATGTGGTGTTAATTATGGAGAACAAATCACTGCATCTACAGCAAACATTGTACCAAAACCTGTAAATCATCTTGAATTTTGTGTTGTTTAGGTTAATTTGTGACTTTCAGATGATTTTCTGGATGTTCTTTCTTGGATAAATCTGTCAGTTGATGAACACTAAACGAGCGTCTGGTCCAGTTTCATTCCTGACTCTTATTTCCAGAAGGACCAGCTGATGACGTCTGTTTTCTCAGCGATCCAGAAGCTTTTTATTTCCTGCAGGGAGGACCAATCCATCCTGAGATCCCAGCAGAAGGACACCTTTACTTTCTGCCTGTCGCTGAAATGCTGTGAAGTCCACTCAGAGTTAGATCAGTTCCTGTAAATAAAGAAATCAGTTCCTCCTCCCACACAGCAGAATAAAGCAGTGAGAACATGGAGCCGATAGAAACTCATCAGAGATTATTAGTATTATTATTATTATCCTTATTTTCTGTCTGCTGGCGGCTTTCAGGACTCTTCCTGACCTTTTGCTCTTTTCATGCATGAAAGGGAACAAGCCTACGTATTGCATTTAGTAATGGATTAATTGTCCAAAGTGTTGACTCTGTTAAATATCTTGGACTTTGGTTTGATCCTGAACTCAGCTTTAAACCTCACATACACACGTGGACAAAATTGTTGGTACCCCTCAGTTAAAGAAGGAAAAACCCACAATTCTCACTGAAATCACTTGAAACTCACAAAGTAACAGTAAATAAAAATTTATTGAAAATTAAATCATCAAAAACAGCCATTACTTTTGAATTGTTGATTAACATAATTATTTAAAAAAACAAACTAATGAAACAGGCCTGGACAAAAATGATGGTACCTCTATAAAAGATTGAAAACTATTTGACCAGAGTGACATGATTAACTCAGGTGTGTCATTTAATTGACATCACAGGTGTTTCCAAACTCATAATCAGTCAGTCTGCCTATTTAAGGGAGACAAGTAGTCACCCTGCTGTTTGGTGAAAAGGTGTGTACCACACTGAACATGGACAACAGAAAGCGAAGGAGAGAATTGTCCCAGGACATCCAAAAAAAAATGATAGACAAACATCTTAAAGGTAAGGCTATAAGACCATCTCTAAACAGCTTGAAGTTCCTGTGACAACAGTGGCTCATATTATTCAGAAGTTCAAGACCCACGGGACAGTAGCCAACCTCCCTGGACGTGGCCGCAAGAGGAAAATTGATGACAAATTGAAGAGACGGATCGTTGGAATTGTATCCAAAGAGCCCAGAGCAACCTCCAAAGAAATTAAAGGTGAACTCCAAGGCCAAGGTACATCAGTGTCAGATCGCACCATTCGTCGTTGTTTGAGCCAAAGTGGACTTCATGGGAGACGACCAAGGAGGACACCACTGCTGAAAAAACTCATAAAAAAGCCAGACTGGAATTTGCAAAAATGCATGTTGACAAGCACAAAGTTCTGGGAGAATGTCCTTTGGACAGATGAGACCAAACTGGAGCTTTTTGGTAAGGCACATCACTCTATGTTCATAGACTCAAAAAGCAAGCATACGAAGAAAAGAACACTGTCCCTACGGTGAAACATGGAGGAGGCTCAGTAATGTTTTGGGGCTGCTTTGCTGCATCTGGCACAGGTGTCTTGAAAGTGTGCAAGGTACGATGAAATCTGAAGACTATCAAGGCATTCTGGAGAGAAATGTGCTGCCTAGTGTCAGAAAGCTTGGTCTCAGTCGCAGGTCATGGGTCTTCCAACAGGACAACGATCCAAACACACAGCCAAAAACACCCAAGAATGGCTGAGAGAAAAGCGTTGGACTATTCTAAAGTGGCCTTCTATGAGCCCAGATCTGAATCCCCATTGAACATATGTGGAAGGAGCTGAAACATGCCATTTGGGAGAAGACACCCATCAAACCTGAGACAACTGGAGCTGTTTGCTCATGAGGAGTGGGGCCAAAATACCTGTTGACAGCTGCAGAACGCTCATTGACAAATACAGAAATCGTTTAATTGCAGTGATTGCCTCAAAAGGTTGTGCAACAAAATATTAAGTTATGGTACCCATCATTTTTGTCCAGCCCTATTTCATTAGTTTGTTTTTTTAAATAATTATGTTAATCAACAATTCAAAGTGATGGCTGATTTTGATTATTTAATTTTCAATAATTTTATTTATTGTTACTTTTGTGAGTTTCAAGTGATTTTCAGTGAGAATTGTGGGTTTTTCCTTCTTTAACTGAGGGGTACCAACAATTTTGTCCACGTGTGTAGATTACATCATAAGACAAACATATGCTACTTTAACTCCTCTTTTTCGGTCTGCAAACTGTTTTACATAAGAAGTCAGGAAGCAAATAATTATTCAACTTGTCCTCCCTGTTGTTGATTATGCTGACACAATCTATCAAAACACTCATGACTTGTATCTCAAGCCTTTAAATGTTCTCTTTAATTCTCTATGTCGATTCATACTTAAATGCCCTTATAGAACTCATCATTGTATTTTGTTTGAGAAGCTGAACTGGTTGCAACCATTTGAAAGGTGCCAATTCACGGTCTCACGGGGATTCGTGAAACTGTCACGTCAGTTTTTGTTTCGGTTTCGTGCGCACCAACACGATGTCGTCATGTTTTTCGTGCCGCTCACCACGAGCGAAACCCGCTGTGGTAATCACATCTGAAAGTGGTTTATACCGGCGGATTCATGACGATCTAAGCCGTCCATCGGCGTTTGTGGCCGCCGCGGCCGCTGCTGCGGCCGGATGCCTGGCGGCCGCAATGGCGGCGGCGGCGGCCACAAACGCCGATGGACGGCTTAGATCGTCATGAATCCGCCGAATTTGCATAGGAATTTAAAGAATGTCCAGTGGCGGCCGCAGTGGCGGCCACAAACGCCGATGGACGGCTTAGATCGTCATGAATCCGCCGAATTTGCATAGGAATTTAAAGAATGTCCAGTGGCGGCCGCAGTGGCGGCCACAAACGCCGATGGACGGCTTAGATCGTCATGAATCCGCCGGTATAAACCACTTTCAGATGTGATTACCACAGCGGGTTTCGCTCGTGGTGAGCGGCACGAAAAACATGACGACATCGTGTTGGTGCGCACGAAACCGAAACAAAAACTGACGTGACAGTTTCACGAATCCCCGTGAGACCGGGCTGCAATATCACTGGACACTATTCATTTTCAAATGTATTTATTTTTATTGTCCTCTGTATCTTAAGCGACTTTTGGTTCCAGTTACTTCTGTATATTCTTTAAGAAGCACTCAGTCTTACTTTTACTGTTCCATATACAAAGAGACTGGTCGCAGAGCCTTCCAGTATAGGGCTCCATCTGATTGGAATAGGTTACCTTTATTCATTCGGGATGTAACATCTTTTGGTCAATTCCAATCCTTATTATTTTCACACCTTAAAACTTCCTGCTCATGTTTTTTTTATTTTTTCTCCTTTGAACTTCTGTCAATGCTGTATCATTTATTTGCATTTTCATATTTATCCTTTGTTTTACTCTTGAACTGTGGTTCTTCAGCTTTGTCCCTCAGGTGACATTTTCTATTTTGTATGAAACCTGAATAGGTTTAAGAACCATGGTTTGTGAACCGCTGATATTCCTGACCAGGGGTCACCAATCTTGGAAGCCAAGGGTTAGTTTGTCAGCAGCACCAAGTTGTGAGAGAGAAAAGGGGGGAAAAAAGGAAAAAGAAGGGGAAGAGGAGGGAGTAGATAAGGGGGAGGTGAATAAAGAAGGGAAGGGAAGGGAAGGGAGAAGGAAAAGGGGGAGAGGAAGTAGAAGAAAAATAAAGAGCAAGACAGACAATGAAACAAACAAACACTTCTCTAAAAGGCTATCTGGCCTCATTGGCACCGAGTTGGTGGCACCTGTTTTAGAATTATTGAGGATTGGGGTGTGTGTGTGTGTGTGTGTGTGTGTGTGTGTGTGTGTGTGTGTGTGTGTGTGTGTGTGTGTGTGTGTGTGTGTGTGTGTGTGTGTGTGTGTGTGTGTGTGTGTGTTTTTGTGTAAATGTGTGCACTTACGTATGTCATTGTAAATTGTGTTTATATATGTGTGTGTTTATGGACCCCTTGAAAACGAGATGGAACATCTCAAGGGCATTCCATTAATAAACTTCAAACTTCAAACTTCAAACTTCAAACAAACGATGTTAATCAGGAAAAAAGCTGTTATATTTATTATTATTATTTATGACATTTACATTCATTAGCTCCCTCACTCCGCTCTGTTCTGACTCAGATTTGAGTTTATTAAATGTAAGATAAGACGATGAACTTATTCATCCTAAAGTCAGAAATTAACAGCAGATTCTGTTTGTTCTGTTGATTTTTTCTCCATTGTAATTTAGATATATTTTAGTTTATTTTTTCAAGATTTAGTTTAATTTTATTTACTTTTATTCTGCTTCACTTTAAGCCCTAATATTCTGTGTTGTCTTTTTGTTTTCACCTTTTTAAAAAAAAACTTGCTGCTGAGTTTCCCTCCAAGGATTTATAAACTCATCTAAGTCTAAATATTTGTAGAAAAATAGTTCAGGTGGTCCAGATTTGTGTGGATGTGGAATAAAAACGTTGGTTGTTGTTATGTTTGTTCCTGATAGAGCAGCTTTAAGGTTTAGACATTTAATTCTGACAGGAACTCTATACCAGCCTGGACTGGACATTTTACATTTTTTCTATTTTCAAGGCCCAATAATTACTCATTATTGTCATTTTAAACCATTTAGAGTCACGTTGGACCTAAAAAAAAAGCACCATTTTGAACACATGTTGACTCATTTAGCAAAAAAATTTAAGTAATTCTGGACAAATTAAAGTCTTTTTCGACATTTCACCTCTAAATATGTAAAATCTGGAACCTTGTCTGTTCAAACTTTAACCATCAGATTCTACTGATGTTAGAGCCTCAACAGTTGGAGAAATGTGGACCAAAGACTGGATTTTAGTGGAAACATCCAGATATAAACAACAGGAACTTTATGGAGACATACGATCAGCCTCTGATGAAAATTGTTCCATTTCTTCCATTTCTAAGGACCAAGAATTCTAAATGTATTCTCTGCTGGATTCATTCTGATCTGAATTAAACTGTTCTGATCACATTTCATTTCTGTGGAAGTTTATTTGTGGAGATATAAGACAGGAATATGGTTTCCCAGATAAGATGTTGAAAACAGAGAATTTCCCAGGTGTGAATGTAAAAAAGAACACATTCATGAGAACTGAATGAATTCTGAGTCGACTGTTGTGTTGAAGGATTTCAGGACCGTCAGTTTGCATTCATCACTTCTATTGTTCTGAAAGTGGGAGGAATGTAGGCCAGGAGGGCGTTCTTCTGCTGTGAGGCCCCAAAGTATGTTAATCTGCTGGACAACGAACAAAGATCCTCCCAGTGTGGTGAAAATAACCTCAGAGTGCTTTAGGAGCTCCTTCAAGGCAGCATCCAGTAGTTCTGACCCTGACCCTAAAAATGACCCATTTAAAGGCAGCATCCAGTAGTCCTAACCCTGACCTTCAGTAGCGCCTCCCAGAGGGCATTATGAGTCCTAACCCTAATCCAAACAACGAAGATCCTCCAGTGTGGCTGTAGAATAACCTCAGAACAACCTCAGAGTGCATTAGGAGCTCCTTAAAGGCAGCATCCAGTCACAGGTTACTGCAGAAAGCTGTGACTTACTAAGAGCTTCTGGCTTCCTTTGAGGCTTTCTGGTGGCGCTGGAGCGTGACAAAGCCGTGATGTGCTGCTTTCTGACCACATCGGTCACGTCGCCAGGTGCTGCTCTCGGTTCAGGTCAGTGTGGGCCGAGAAAGCTTCAGCATGCTTCATTTAAAGCCTGTGCTAACCGAGAGGAGGGAGGATAAATCCCACTGTGTGAATGACACAGAACGCTGCACCGCCACACAGAGAAATTCATCCAGAGGAACCCACGGAGCAGATAAAACACATCCCAGCTCCTGTCAGGACCCTTTAACCTCTCCAGCTGAACTTTCACCTGACAGCATCACGTCCAGGTCGGCTGATTCTGATTCACCCGGGAGGCTTCAGGAGGCTTCAGGAAGCTTCAGGAAGCTTCAGGAGGCTTCAGGAGGCTTCAGGAAGCTTCAGGAGGCTTCAGGAAGCTTCAGGAGGCTTCAGGAGGCTATAAACTCCGGAGGTGTGGCGGCAGATGGAAGGAGCGGTGGGAGTCGAGGTGAATCTTCAGTCCTACAGCGAGTCCCCCGGGCAGAGAGAGGAAAGTGACTGCAGTAATTAATCCATCCTCACTGCTTTCTCTCCTCCAAACATTGAGCCTCACGGGTGTTCAGTGAAGGACACGAGGACATCAAATCTCTTTTTCTGCTCCTAAAGCTCAGGCAGGAAGAAAAGCTGTTAAACGGAGGTCACACGGGAAAAAAATACTCAAATCCAAACTGTTTTTGTTGGAAATTCCAAAATTTCTAGAACCTTGTCCAAAATGACTCAACATTTGTTTGCTGTGACCTTAAACTTGTGCAAAAGGACTCAAAATTAGTCCAAAAATCACTGTGAACGGTCCAAACCGACTAAAATGAGTAATATTGGCCTTTGAAAAGGGAAATAAGTACAAAATCTTCAAACAACTGTTGGTACCGTGACTCCATAAAGTTCCTGTCGGTGTATCTATGGATGGATCCATGTTTCTACTAAAATCCAGTCTCTGGTCCACATTCTCCACCTGTTGAGGCCTCTAACATCAGTAGAACCTGATGGTTAAAGTTTGAACAGACCAAGGTTCCAGTTATTTTGCTTTTTAACTTGAAACCTGCTCAAAGTTTCCATGAATTGTCTCTAAAATGACTCAAAAATTATTCCAAATGACAGAAAACGTCCTAAATGACTCAAAAGTGTTCCAAAAACATCTAGAACCTGAGCTAAATGAATTCAACATTTGTTCCAAATGACTTGAAAACTTGCCAGAATAACTCTAATTGGTCACAAAATGACCTGAAACTTATGCAAAGTGACATCAAAATTAGTCTAAGATGAGTGAAAACCGGTCCAAAACCACTGTAAATGGTCCAAAATGACTAAAATGAGCAATATTGAGCCTCATGACTGTTCACTGAAGGACAGTAAATCTCATCTCAGCCTCTTTTTTATGCTCCTGAAGCTCAGGTTGGTAAATGGACGGCACACAGGAAGAAAATGCACAAATCCAAACTGTTTTTCTCAGTTGGAGACGTTCCTCAGTGAAGATTCGGTTTAACGCTGAAGAAACTCTCATCTTCTCAGAGAAAAAGCAGCTCTCCGGCCGGCTGCAGCCTTTTGTTGCATTAATTGCGATACGGTTGGAAATCAACTTTCAGTCGAGCGAACCTCATTTTTTCGTACCCAGGAGCGAATCTGCTCAGCATCACAGAGAAAATCAGAAATTGGTTGAAATAATCACATTTTTCTCCCCCTCCTGGCAATTCTCCTGAAATCTGCTCAGATCTGGGAGGTTGCAGAGAAATTTCCACGTTGCATCAGAAAGAAAACATCAGATCAAAGGCAGGAAGTGAGAAAATGTCTCCATAGATTAGCCTGTAACAGCCAGCATTAATTCACCCAGAACAAAGAGCCGCTGTGCTCTACAAGCAGCAACACGATGCAGAATTAGAGCTGCCAGGTGCTCTGCAGAGCGCAAAATAACCTGGAAGGGCTGGAATCAGCAGCAAAATAACCTGGAAGGGCTGGAATCAGCAGCAAATAACCGGAAGGGTTCAAATCAGCAGCAAAATAACCGGAAGGGTTAAAATAAGCAGCAAAATAACCGGAAGGGTTAAATCAGCAGCAGCAAATAACCGGGAAGGGTTAATCAGCAGCACAAGCAGCAGCAAAATAACCGGGAAGGGTTAAAATCAGCAGCAAAATAACCGGAAGGGTTAAAATCAGCAGCAAAATAACCTGGAAGGGCTGGAATCAGCAGCAAAATAACCTGGAAGGGCTGGAATCAGCAGCAAAATAACCGGAAGGGTTAAAATCAGCAGCAAAATAACCTGGAAGGGTTAAAATCAGCAGCAGCAAAATAACCTGGAAGGGCTGGAATCAGCAGGCAAATAACCGGGAAGGGTTAAAAATCAGCAGCAAAAATAACCGGGAAGGGTTAAAATCAGCAGAAAAATAAGCGAGAAGGGTTAAAATCAGCAGCAAAATAACCGAGAAGGGTTTAAAATCAGCAGAAAAATAACCGAGAAGGGTTTCAACATCAGCAGCAAAATAACATAACCGGAAGGGTTCAAATCAGCAGCAAAAATAAACCGGGAAGGGTTCAAATCAGCAGCAAAATAACCGGGAAGGGGGTTAAAATCAGCAGCAAAATAACCGGAAGGGTTCAAAGTCAGCCACCAAAAAACCGAGAAGGGTTAAAATCAGCAGCAAATAACCGGGAAGGGTTCAATCAGCAGAAAATACCGGGAAGGGTTTCAAAATCAGCAGCAAAATAACCGGGAAGGGTTCAAATCAGCAGCAAAATAACCGGGAAGGGTAAATCAGCAGCAAAAACAACCGAGAAGGGTTAAAATCAGCAGCAGCAAAATAACCGGGAAGGGTTTCAAATCAGCAGAAAAATAACCGGGAAGGGTTAAAATCAGCAGCAAAATAACCGGGAAGGGTTCAAATCAGCAGCAAAATAACCGAGAAGGGTTAAAATCAGCAGCAGCAAAATAACCGGGAAGGGTTCAAATCAGCAGAAAAATAACCGAGAAGGGTTAAAATCAGCAGAAAAATAAGCGAGAAGGGTTAAAATCAGCCAGCAAAAATAACCGGGAAGGGTTAAAATCAGCAGCAAATAACCGGGAAGGGTTAAAATCAGCAGCAAAATAACCGAGAAGGGCTTAAAATCAGCAGCAGCAAAATAACCGGGAAGGGTTAAAATCAGCAGCAAAATAACGGGAAGGGTTCAAATCTAGTAGCAAAAATAACCGGGAAGGGTTCAAATCAGCAGCAAAATAACCGGGAAGGGTTCAAATCAGTAGCAAAATAACGGGTAAGGGTTCAAATCAGCAGCAAAATAACCGGAAGGGTTCAAATCAGCAGCAAAATAAACCGGGAAGGGTTCAAATCAGCAGCAAAATAACCGGGAAGGGTTCAAATCAGCAGCAAAATAACCGGGAAGGGTTCAAATCAGCAGCAAAATAACCGGGAAGGGTTCAAATCAGCAGCAAAATAACCGAGAAGGGTTAAAATCAGCAGCAAAATAACCGAGAAGGGTTAAAATCAGCAGCAAAATAACGAGAAGGGTTAAAATCAGCAGCAAAATAACCGGGAAGGGTTAAAATCAGCAGCAGCAAAATAACCGGGAAGGGCTGGAATCAGCAGCAAAATAACTTGGAAGGGCTGGAATCAGCAGCAAAATAACCGAGAAGGGTTAAATCAGCAGCAAAATAACCGAGAAGGGTTAAAAATCAGCAGCAAAATAACCGGGAAGGGTTCAAATCAGCAGCAAAATAACCGGGAAAGGGTTCAAATCAGCAGCAAAATAACCGAGAAGGGTTAAAATCAGCAGCAAAATAACCGAGAAGGGTTAAAATCAGCAGCAAAATAACCTGGAAGGGTTAAATCAGCAGCAAAATAACCGAGAAGGGTTCAAATCAGCAGCAAAATAACCGGGAAGGGTTCAAATCAGCAGCAAAATAAACCGGGAAGGGTTAAAAATCAGCAGCAAAATAACCGAGAAGGGTTAAAATCAGCAGCAAAATAAACCGGGAAGGGTTAAAATCAGCAGCAAAATAACCGAGAAGGGTTAAAATCAGCAGCAAAATAACCGGGAAGGGTTAAATCAGCAGCAAAATAACCGGGAGGGTTTCAAATCAGCAGCAAAATAACCGGAAGGGTTCAAATCAGCAGCAAAATAACCGGGAAGGGTTTCAAATCAGTAGCAAAATAACCGGGAAGGGTTCAAATCAGCAGCAAAATAACCGAGAGGGTTAAATCAGCAGCAAAATAACCGGGAAGGGTTAAAATCAGCAGCAAAATAACCAAGAAGGGTTCAAATCAGCAGCAGAGAATAATAAAGTGGAAGTATTAAGAATAAAAAAACTGGAAGTATCTGAATTAGCAGCAGAGGACTAAAGCGTCCTCCGTCGATGTTGACGTCGCTAAACAGACCTCTGATCCACAGAGCAAAGGGTCAGACAGAAACCAGAAAAGTTTCCTGAATATTCCTCGTCTTGATGGGATTTCTGCTCCTCTCCAGGTTTCTGTTGACCTGAATATTAAAGAACGGTGTGTTTACTGAGGATTATCTCCTGACATTAGAGGAGCTTCTCTGAAACACATTTTATGGAGTAATTCCATAAAATAAGTTTATTCTCTTGAGGACAGACTTAAAATAAGCTTCTAGTCTGTTTATTCTATCTGTCAAATCACAGTTGTGGATTTTATTAGATTCAATCCAAGTAAAGATGGATTTTTATGAATAATTTAACATTTATTTGATGATATTTATGTCCTAATGTAAAAGAAACTGTGCTTTCCTGAAATGCATCATTTTCCTTTCATTCTTCTCTTGGTTAATAGTTTCTGTATTTATGATCCGTGATTTTCATCCTGCAGTCAAACTAAAGTCAGGCTAACCACTAGCTGCTAGCTAGTTTCTGCAGAAAATAAAAAGCACAAGCCTCTCTAAAGCTAGCAGCAAACAGCTAACAGCTAACAGCTGGCAGCTAGATTTAGTCTTGAGGAGCTGCTGAGGGGGTCATGGCAGTTCTGCCTGCCAGTCTACATGTGTTCTGTGGATCTGGAAAAGGTCTACGACCGTGTCCCCTGAGGACCTCTGTGGGGTACTGAGGGAGTATGGGGTACCAGGCTCTCTGATACGAGACATTCAGTCCCTGAACAACCACAGTGAGAGCTGTGTCCTCATACTCAGCACTAAGTCAGACTGGTTTCCAGTGGGTGTTGGACTCCTCCAGGGCTGTCCCTGGTCTCTGATCCTGTTTGTGGTCTTCATGGATCTCAAGGATCTGCCGGGGTGAGGAGGGTGTCTGGTTTGTGGACCTCAGGATCTCTGCTTTTTGCAGATGATGTGGTTCTGTTGGTTCCTCAGACCTTCAGCAGCACTGGAGCGGTTTGCAGTTGAGTGTGAAGCGGTGGGGATGTGGATCAGAACCTCCAAGTCTGAGGTCATGGTTCTCTGATAGAAACCGGTGGATTGGGGGGGAGTTGCTTCCCCAAGAGAAGAAGTTCAAGTATCTCAGGATCTTAGGGTTAGAGCCGCTGCTCCGACCCCGAGGTAGACCCAGAACCAATGTTCCCTCTAATGTTTCAGTCTGAGCAAACAGACAGACTGAGCGGTCCCTTGGACCCCTGTGAGCAACATCAGATGTGTCACTGTGGTCAGCTTCAGTCATACTTAAAGCTTTAAGTGCTTTATTAACACAACACTAAGAGTTCTGTGTTGTTTTATGATCACAGGTTCTGTCTAAAAAGATGTGGCATCATTTTAAACAGTGAAACCAAACTAATAAATGTAATGACCAACCTGTGTGGAATACTGGATTCTGCAAACACTGAATGCAGAATACTGGACAAAGGAATTCTCTACACATATTTTCCCATCTAAATCTTTTAATGCAATGAATATTATTTATGTGTGTATGAATGTATTTACTGATTTATTTATTTAGTTCCGTTAACATATCAAAGTTCTGAGTGAGTTTTTCTTTAGATAGGCAAAGGCCATTTATTGATCACATATCGGCTATTAAATAAATTATATTTAAAATACTATTAAACAACTTATGCATTTATTGAGTCCCTAAAATCCTGTAGAGTCTACGGCCTCATCAGTCTGACTATAATCATCCTCTGGTAAATCCACAACCATGTACTGATGTCTCTTACCAAAGGGACTTCAGGAGATGATTAGATGATGATAAACTGTGACCTGCTGGTTGGTTCTCATGTTTCTTACATGTTGGTCTCCTGATGCTGCCTTACTTCAGTCTATGAGCAACAGAAAACACCGTTTGCCCTGTACTCATTACCAGGGTTCCAGTCTTCCAGTCTGTGCTTTAGAAAATGTTTTTGCTTCTTTGGATGTGGTGGAGTTTTGGGTGTAGACATTTTTAAACATGTGGAGCAGCAGCGTCTGTAACCAGGAAACCCACGGCAGAACCGGCAAACAGACCTGCTGGACCTCGCATCGGGTCCTCGCTACATAGTTCTAAGGAAGATGAAACTGGCTGCCCTTAGTATTTCCTGTGTTTTATTTTGTTTATTATGTAGTTTTGATGCTTGTGTGACAGACGTGTATGAGACATTTATGAAAATACGGAACAATTAACGTCCCGTATTGAATCAATACGGGACGTTACAATTAATTGTCAAATAAAGGACGAGTCCGTATTTTCAGAGATGGGTGGCTACCCTACCTCCAACGGCCATTCCATCTTAAAAGGGATTTCACATTTCTTTTTACTTTGGCTTGGTGAGGGGATGTTCCACTGCCCATTCGTTTTGCCATTATTACAAAGGGTCAACGTAAGCAGCACTTAGCATCTTCAGCATCTTCACTCCACACCGGCCACACTGTTCTGCTAGCGATAACAACGGTGGCTGCACATAAGTATGCCTGTTAATGACGTTGATTAGCTTTGTAAATACTGATGTGAATCACGTCATTGGCTGGAGCAGACAGTCACCGGTCACTCACTGACTCGCAATGAAAAATAGCACAGAATGAATTATGTGTTTATGTTTATTTTATTTTCAATTTAGGTTAGATTTTTTTTTTGTGCACGTCAGCAGCGCGCAATTGTGCAGCTTAGAAGGAACAGTGGCCAGAACCCTCTGGAGGGGTTATATATCTCATCTGGCCTGGGACTGCCCCCCAAGGAAGAGGTGGAAAGTGTTGCTGGGAGGAGGAACATCTGGAATGGCCTGCTTCATCTGCTGCCTCCATGACCCGACCCAGATAGGAGGAAAAAGATGGATGGATGGATGGATGGATGGATGGATGGATGGATGATGGATGGATGGATGGATGGATGATGGATGGATGGATGGATGGATGATGGATGGATGGATGGATGGATGATGGATGGATGGATTGGATAGATGGATGATGAATGGATGGATTGGATGGATGGATGGATGATGGATGGATGATGGATGGATTGATGATGGATGGATGATGGATGGATGGATGGATGAATGGATGGGTGATGGATGAATTGATGATGGATGGATGGATGATGGATGGATGGGTGATGGATGAATGGATGGGTGATGGATGGATGGATGGATGATGGATGAATTGGATGGATGGATGATGGATGGTTGGGTGATGGATGGATGGATGGGTGATGGATGGATGGATGGATGGATGAATGGATGCATGGGTGATGGATGGATGGATGGATGGTGGATGGATGATGGATGGATTGGTGATGGATGGATGGATGGATGGATGATGGATTGATGGATGAAGAATAGATGAAGAATGGATGGATGAAGGATGGATGAAGGATGGATGATTGTAGCCTCTTAAGTATCAGAAAACTGAACTAGCAGCTGATGTCAAATGAAAAGCTGGTTTATTATGAAACCATTCAGAGCCTCATGGTTCTGCTGGTTTAACGTCTGAGGAGCAGATTAACTGAAGAAACGGTTAAAAGAGGAGAAATCTAGAAACATCAAACCGACTCTTCTGTACCGGCTCATCTCTGATCAACAGCATTAAAGCCTCAAAGATCTATAAATAGAAAACACTAATTACCTGTGGAGGAGATTAATGAAATTTCACAGTATAAGAATAATAAAATACAACCATAATACATCATATACAGCAGGGGTGTCCAAACCTTTTGCAAAGAGGGCCAGCTCTGATAAAGTGAAGATGCCTGGGGGCCAGTACTTCCTTCTGATGTTTTTTTAAGCACAAAAGTTACATGCAAATGTACACCATTTTAAAACAATTTTCATTGTCACAATTCTCTTTATTGTTCAAATGGCAGTGTAACCAAATATAAGCCACTTAAGCAGACATGAACAACTCTAAAAACACAATTCTGCCTTTAATTCATATCTGGAGAGTCAGATAACATTGAACTGTAGGAATACCTTAAATACATTAAACATCTTTTCCTCATGAACATTTTAAACAGGAGTTCTATGTAATGCAAAGTTGTCTGTTATCATTAAAGTTTAAAACAAGTGAATTTTGCTCCTGTCTTTTACAAGATCTTTCAGAGAGTAATAGTTTGTGTCACATCTACAGGTACACAACATCAACAGTTATAAACAAATCTTATTCAAGATGTGTAATAAAAAAAAGGTGCCATTAGTCCAAGTGCATAAGTATGCTTTTGGCTTTTCACTGTTAATAGTGACAGATGTTACCGTTCAAAACATTCAGTTTCAGATTGATCAAGAAACCAATAACTTGCTGACACTTATGAGAAGAGTGGTACTGAGATTTGGATTTCAGTAAAGAGGCCAGGTCTGGTTTGAGGGAAGTGGTTGAGATGCGTAAAATGTCCCGTAAGTGGGAGTCACGTAGTCTTGACCTCAGTCTGTTCTTGTTTAAGTTCATGACGAGGTCTGCTCACACAAAGATGTGGAGCCGAATAGGCTCAGCATTTTCTTGGGAAATATTCACATTTCTGGAAACCTGCCTTTATCCAGCTGCCCATAGAAGTCACCAAGAGAAAGCTGCTGGTGTTTACCTGCCGCTCATCATCACCCTGCAGCTCAATGAGCTCCAGCTGCAGCTGTGGAGGAGAATCATCAGGGTCCACGGAGAAGGGAGAAGAGAAAAGCAACATGTCCTTTTCAATAACTGCAAAATCCCGAAAGTGTTTGTTAAATTCCATAGAAAGAGATGCGATAGCTGTTGCATAACTCATCATTTGCGCACCGATGTTGTCCTGTGGGAAACTGTCGATGACCTCTTTCAAAGCTGGAATGGTACAGGGCTCCGTTTGGGACTAGTGTCTCTGGAAAAGTTGCAGCTTGGTTCCAAAGGCCTTGATGTGAGCGTACAGCTGGCTCACCACTGCATCTTGTCCTTGCAGATTAACATTCAGCGCATTCAGATGCTTCGTTATGTCAACCACAAAAGCCAAATCTGCCAGCCATACAGGATCGGACAGTTCTTCCATCGGTTGCCCCTTTTCACCCAAAAAACGTCCAATTTCCTCTCTGAGAGAGAAAAATCGCTGCACTGCGGACCCCCGACTTAGCCACCTCACATCGTTGTGATATATTACGTCTCCGTATTCAGCCTGAATGTCAAGCAAGAACTGCAGAAACTGTCGGTGGTTTAGAGCGAATAGAACTGATTGCCTTTACCACTGGTTTCATAACGTGATCAAATTTGAGATGTTTGGCGCAGAGAGCCTGCTGGTGAATTATACAGTGAAGTTTAATAGCGTTACCTCCTTCTTCGCTGACTTTATTGCAGATCAGTGTGGACAATCCACTTCGCTCACCAGCCATGGCAGGCGCACCGTCGGTAATGATCCCAGAAACTTTACTCCATGGTAGTTTCAGATCATCAACAGCTTCACAAACAGAAAGGAAAAAATCCGTTCCTCTGGTTTGGCCTTTAAGGCTTTGGAGGTCAAGCAGCTCCTCTGTTACGTTCATGTTGTCATCAACTCCTCTTAAAAAAATCAAGAGCTGTGCAGTGTCAGATGCATCGGTGCTTTCATCGCAGGCTAATGAGAAATAATCAAAAGCCACTCCCCTTTCCCCCAGTTGTCTCTGAATATCTGGTGATATGTCCTCGACTCTCCGTGCCACAGTGTTACGTGCCAGACAAACGTTCATAAATTCTTGCTTCTTCTCGGGGCAAACATTCTCCACCATTTTCATGACAGAGTCTTTGATAAATGTACCTTCAGTAAAAGGTTTCCCACATTTAGCTATTAACATGGTCACTTCGTAGCTTGCTTTGGTGATACTTTCCTTTGACTCACAGACCCGCATGAAGAATCGCTGTTGTGATGCCAGAGCAGCTTGGAGTTGGTTCACTTTTTCAGCGCGGTCACTCCCTGTTAGCTTGTCGTATGTGTTAGCATGTTTAGTTTGGTTGTGTCTCTTTATGTTAAAATCTTTAAACAAGGCAACAGTCTCTTCACAAATAAGACAAATGCAATTGCCTCGATCTTCAGTGAAGAAGTACTGTAATTCCCATCTTTCCTGAAAGTGGCGGCCCTCACTGTCAACTTTCCTCTTTTTCTTTGCAGTCGCCATTGCAGCAATGATCAGAGAAGTGTTCGCCAAGGATGCAGAGCCAGATAGCATTAAATTGGTGCTGCCACCATGTGGTGAAAGGAGGAATTACATTTTAAGTTTTGTGATTTATTTATGGTAGTGTCTACAGATACGGACCCGTACCCGCAGCCTGTGGCCTACGGATACGGCACTTTCCCTTCTCATAAATATTAATGAGCCGTACATAAATATTAATGAGCCGGCTGATGAACGTGCTTCGTGACTGGCTGGTAATCCGACGGACATGAATATTAATGAGCCGGCTACGCTGATGAAGGGGCTTCCGTGATTCGGGGTGAATCTGCGTGCGGAGCCTGTCATGTCAGTCATCTTTGTGTATTAACAGTGTATTAAAGTCCATTCATTCCATATCAAGTTCCAATAAAGTTACAAGAAATATTTTACAATCAGTGTGCTGGGGTCATCGTTGTCTGTGGAAAAGTCCAACATCATTATCTGACTTTTTCACGGACAGCGATTTGGGGGTTGAAATCGGCACTACTATTAAAAATAGCAAAACTTTTTATTCACGTGATCCTGTTCTAATAAAGCACAGACAGCAAACAAAACAAATGGCGGAACTAACAGCCAGCAAACTACAAGTATTTTTTACCTTCAAAAGTAGCGACAGGCTATTACATATTAACAACCTAAACAAAATCCTGACGTATTTTCTACGTCTGTCAACACAGACACTGCACGTCAGTCACTTTAATGTTAGCGGACTCTGTTGAATGGCTAAGTTACATCACCACAAACAAATCTCACAATATCACAGTAAATCGAGTTTGTGGGTTTTTTTTTAATTCATGCCGAATTAAAGAGCTGCTCCTCACCATTCACAAGTGTTTGTTTCATATTCGACATCCTTAACTTTATCTTGTAAATTAGCGTCCGAAATTAAATGGGAACATTTGCAATGGAGTTCGTCAGCCGCTTCCACCACTGAACGCGGTAAACTAATTAATAGGAACTGGACTTCAAACAATTTATACACGGCGTCTAAAAGCGTAAAAACTGCAATGTCTAAAGTGTGAGAGGAGACGGTGTATTTTTGGTTAAATTATACAATGTTCGCCGTCAAAGTCATTCATATAAACTGCCTGTAATGTGCAGCAAATAGTAGTTAACCGGCGCCAGCTCTTCAGTGACCTTAACGGTCCGTACCTCTAGCATCAACCTTTATTTATTCTGTTAGACAGTGCTAGCGGGCCATAAATAATACATTTTAAGACCGAAGTTGCGGGCCGTATGAAATCCTACCGCGGGCCGTGATTGGCCCCCGGGCCGGACTTTGGACATGCCTGATATACAGTGAAGGCTCAAAGATCTATTAGCAGGCAGCAGTAATTACCTCTGGAGGAGATCAGAACGTCTGCTGGAGCCTCAACACACACTTTGTTACCGAGGTCACTATATAACAATATAATATATAATAATTATAATATACAATATACAGCTACTTTCACAATATAATAATATATAGTAAAAATGTATAAATTACAGCTAAGTACACAATGTAATAATAATATACAATAATAATATATAAAATATGGAGCAGTTCAACTCTTTCTAACCAACTTTTTGACTGCATTTTTTGGTTTCCGTCGCTCCTGGAGTATTTTCTTTAAAACTGGAGAAATTATTCTGACAGAAAATATTTGAAAAATACACTATGTTAAAGGAAATGTGCTCAAATGTTCCCAAACAAATAATATTAACACCAGTAATTAAAGTTAGTTGAGCTCAAACATCCTCTGACAAATAACATGAAGGTAGATCTACTTAAGATATGTTTAAATGAAGACAGGCTGAACTTAAATTGTTAAACTTACTTCTTTTATTGAAACTTAAAATAAAACATGAATTTCTCGTTAAACTTCCCTTTTCTTTCTTGTGTGATCCTGCAGCAGAACAAGAACTAAAGCTGGACGTCATGATGTTTGTCAGTTTCACTGAATCTCATTTCTAACGATCTCAGAATCGCCAGTCAGAAAACTCCTCTTAAACTGGATTGTTGCTTTTTCATCACTTGTTGAATCACATTTGAGAAGTTTCTGGAGAATTTGGTGAAATCATTCACACAGAAAATGTTTGACTGAGAGCAAAATTAGCTGGAAAAAATTTATGAAAGGAAATGAGCTTTAATGGGGGCGGCATAGCTCAGTGGGTCTCACAACCGGAAGGTTGCTGGTTCGATCCTCGGCCCGTCGTGTTCATGTCGAGGTGTCCCTGAGCAAGACCCCTAACCCCTAACTGCTCCTGGTGGGTCGTGGTTAGCGCCTTGCATGACAGCTTCCTCCATCAGTGTGTGAATGTGTGTGTGAATGGGTGAATGTGTGTGTGAATGTGTGTGTGAATGGGTGTGTGAATGTGTGTGTGAATGTGTGAATGTGTGTGTGAATGGGTGAATGTGTGTGTGAATGGGTGAATGTGTGTGTGAATGGGTGTGTGAATGTGTGTGTGAATGGGTGAATGTGTGTGTGAATGGGTGAATGTGTGTGTGAATGGGTGAATGGGTGTGTGAATGTGTGAATGGGTGTGTGAATGTGTGTGTGAATGGGTGAATGTGTGTGTGAATGGGTGAATGTGTGTGTGAATGGGTGAATGGGTGTGTGAATGTGTGAATGGGTGTGTGAATGTGTGTGTGAATGGGTGAATGGGTGTGTGAATGTGTGAATGTGTGTGTGAATGGGTGAATGTGTGTGTGAATGGGTGAATGGGTGTGTGAATGTGTGTGTGAATGGGTGAATGGGTGTGTGAATGTGTGTGTGAATGGGTGAATGTGTGTGTGAATGGGTGAATGTGTGTGTGAATGTGTGAATGGGTGTGTGAATGTGTGAATGGGTGAATGTGTGTGTGAATGGGTGAATGTGTGTGTGAATGTGTGTGTGAATGTGTGTGTGAATGTGTGTGTGAATGTGTGAATGGGTGTGTGAATGTGTGTGTGAATGGGTGAATGTGTGTGTGAATGGATGAATGTGTGTGTGAATGGGTGAATGGGTGTGTGAATGTGTGAATGGGTGTGTGAATGTGTGTGTGAATGGGTGTGTGAATGTGTGTGTGAATGGGTGAATGGGTGAATGTGTGTGTGAATGTGTGAATGGGTGAATGTGTGTGTGAATGTGTGTGTGAATGTATGTGTGAATGGGTGAATGTGTGTGTGAATGGATGAATGTGTGTGTGAATGGGTGAATGGGTGTGTGAATGTGTGAATGGGTGTGTGAATGTGTGTGTGAATGGGTGAATGGGTGTGTGAATGTGTGAATGGGTGTGTGAATGTGTGAATGGGTGTGTGAATGTGTGAATGGGTGTGTGAATGTGTGTGTGAATGGGTGTGTGAATGTGTGTGTGAATGGGTGAATGGGTGAATGTGTGTGTGAATGTGTGAATGGGTGAATGTGTGTGTGAATGGGTGAATGGGTGTGTGAATGTATGAATGTGTGTGTGAATGGGTGAATGGGTGTGTGAATGGGTGAATGGGTGAATGGGTGAATGGGTGTGTGAATGGGTGAATGTGTGTGTGAATGTGTGAATGGGTGTGTGAATGTGTGAATGGGTGTGTGAATGTGTGTGTGAATGGGTGAATGGGTGTGTGAATGTGTGTGTGAATGGGTGAATGTGTGTGTGAATGGTTGAATGTGTGTGTGAATGGGTGAATGTGTGTGTGAATGTGTGAATGGGTGTGTGAATGGGTGAATGGGTGTGTGAATGTGTGAATGGGTGTGTGAATGTGTGTGTGAATGGGTGAATGGGTGTGTGAATGTGTGAATGTGTGTGTGAATGTGTGAATGGGTGTGTGAATGTGTGTGTGAATGGGTGAATGGGTGAATGTGTGTGTGAATGTGTGTGTGAATGTGTGAATGGGTGAATGTGTGTGTGAATGTGTGTGTGAATGTATGTGTGAATGGGTGAATGTGTGTGTGAATGGGTGAATGGGTGTGTGAATGTATGAATGTGTGTGTGAATGTGTGAATGGGTGTGTGAATGTGTGTGTGAATGGGTGAATGGGTGTGTGGGTGTGTGAATGTGTGTGTGAATGGGTGAATGTGTGTGTGAATGGGTGAATGGGTGTGTGAATGTGTGTGTGAATGGGTGAATGGGTGTGTGAATGTGTGAATGGGTGTGTGAATGGGTGAATGGGTGTGTGAATGTGTGTGTGAATGGGTGAATGGGTGTGTGAATGGGTGAATGTGTGAATGTGTGAATGGGTGTGTGAATGGGTGAATGTGTGTGTGAATGGGTTTGTGAATGTGTGTGTGAATGGGTGAATGGGTGTGTGAATGGGTGAATGGGTGAATGTGTGTGTGAATGTGTGAATGGGTGTGTGAATGTGTGAATGGGTGTGTGAATGTGTGTGTGAATGGGTGAATGGGTGAATGTGTGTGTGAATGTGTGTGTGAATGTGTGAATGGGTGAATGTGTGTGTGAATGGGTGAATGTGTGTGTGAATGTGTGAATGGGTGAATGTGTGTGTGAATGTGTGTGTGAATGGGTGAATGTGTGTGTGAATGGGTGAATGGGTGTGTGAATGTATGAATGTGTGTGTGAATGTGTGAATGGGTGTGTGAATGTGTGTGTGAATGGGTGAATGGGTGTGTGAATGGGTGTGTGAATGTGTGTGTGAATGGGTGTGTGGGTGTGTGAATGTGTGTGTGAATGGGTGAATGTGTGTGTGAATGGGTGAATGGGTGTGTGAATGTGTGTGTGAATGGGTGAATGGGTGTGTGAATGGGTGAATGGGTGTGTGAATGGGTGAATGGGTGTGTGAATGTGTGTGTGAATGGGTGAATGTGTGTGTGAATGGGTTTGTGAATGTGTGTGTGAATGGGTGAATGGGTGTGTGAATGGGTGAATGTGTGGATGGGTGAATGGGTGTGCTCCAGGGGCGCTGTACCGCGGCTGACACTGTGCTCTGACCCCCCCACAGATGGGGGGATATGCGAAAATCTGAATTTCCCCTCTTGGGATTAATAAGGGATATAAATAAATAAATAAAAAGAACAAAACAACATAAAACTTAGAAGTTCTGTCTAAATATCTGACAAGCAAACACAGAGCTGGTTTCGGACTGAATAATCACTGAAGCTTCAGGACTGACCCTCGTCAGCGTCAGACCTCCGTCCGTCCTCTAGCTGCTGAGCTGGTCTGTAACCAAATCAAATCACATCTTAATGCAGCTGAACAGTGAAGCAGAGCGACTGGAACTGGATGATTGAGTTGTTTCAGTTTATTTCATCCTGAAACCCAAAACCCAAACAAGAAAAGGAGGAATGAAGAATCAGCAAACAAACGGATCCAATCATGAGCATTAAATTCTAACGCAGATGGAACTAACAAAGAATGTTCTATTTGAAACCCTGAACTGTTTGGAGGAAAACGTTCAGTTGTTCTCTACAGAAACACATCAGAGTGGAAGATTCAGGTCTATAAAGTTCAGAGGAGAAGATTCAGGGGCCTCATTTATAAAGCTTGCGTACGCACAAAACGGGGCTAGACTTTCTACGCAAAGGTTGTGATTTCTAAAACAAACTTGGCGTGAGAATGTGCGCACCGGTGCACCAACCTTGATTCTTGATGCTTCCTTACTCACAAAACAGGGCTAGAAAGTGGCGTAAATCACAACCTTTGCGTAGAAAGTGGCGTACGCTGTGTTCGTTGTGATTTATAAAAACAAACTTGTCGTGAGAATGTGCGCACCGGTGCACCAACTTTGATGGTTGCTTAAGCACATTTTGGAGACAGAGGGAACGGCAGTGCCGGAGGATGAAGTGGTGAATTGAAACCAGATTGATCTCAAACCTTTATTGTTATCACATATTAGACTTGTAGAGCCTGATAATCATAAACCCTCATTGTTGTAGATGTTCATATAGTGCGCCATTCGGTCTACGACTGTATTTGCAGAACTATGTTCATATATCAACAGGGGCGGATTGAACGTTATTTCATTCGGTCGTTTAACCGAAGGGCCGGTATCTGGGGCCGGTGCGGTGATCTTTATTAAATAGTTTTGTTTACTAAGCACCCAGTGCCTGTATAGCTCATCAGGTTATGCAGGCGACCCATTTGCAGACACTGGTCTCTGATGCAGTGGCCTGGGTTTGATTCCTGACTGTGGCCCTTTAATGCATGTCTTCCCCCTACTCTTCTCCCCCTTTTCTGTCACTCTTCACTGCAACTATCACAGTAAAAAGGCAAAAAAAGTAAATTATTGTATTTATCCATATGCGGCAGAATGGGATGAGCGTCCAACCATTAATCAGCCCTGTACAGACACACATGCTTCACACCACAACCACGCTCAGTGTAGGGAAAAGACTGCAGGGGGCGCTGTGTGAAATGCCGTGGATCAGCAGCTTATTTATATACAGATACATTCATGAGTTACTTTGCATTGACCATTCATGGTAAAATGTGGGTGTGTTGTGGGCGGAATGTGAGGTGGATCCACCTGTGCAATCTTCCAGCTGGTGTGTGATTATAAAGGGGAAATTGCATGCAGCTGTGCTTACGCACAGTTTTATAAATTGGGCGAGGGGCATACGTACATTTCGGATTTCTGGCGTATGCAAACTTTAGTATGGATCCTACGCAATGTTTTATAAATGAGGCCCCTGGTCTTCAGGCTGCAGAGAAGCTTCTCCAGTCAGTTTATTAATAATCTACATGAACACAACATAATCACAGCTCTTCAGACACTTCTCAGCCCTGTTTTTATTTATTTTATCAGTGCATGTTGTAGGTTTATGTGTTTGTGGAACCTGAGGGCTGAAATCAGCTGAGGAGGATCTTTAACGGGCTTCAGCAGTTTGTTGGTAGAAGATACTGTGTTTAAACCAAACGTCTTTATTTGAGCTGAGGCACTCTCTGAGTACGGAACTGTTGCACGTTTATTTCCACTGATCACGTTGATTGAATTTCAGGAATTAAAAAAAAAATCAGACAAAAAAAGGGATATTTATGTTCTCATCATTGAACAGTGAGTGACAGCACAGAGTTTCTGGAGAAATCAGGGCTTTCCTCTCAGGTTGAGTTTGGTCATTGGCGGTTTTGGACCGGTCAGAGTCCTGCAGTGATCGAACCGACCCTAATCCACCAACCAGAACCGGTCCTAATCCACCAACCAGAACTGACCCTAATCCACCAACCAGAACTGACCCTAATCCACAAACCAGAACCGGCCCTAATCCACCAACCAGAACCGGTCCTAATCCACAAACCAGAACCGACCTAAATCCACCAACCAGAACTGACCCTAATCCACCAACCAGAACCGGTCCTAATCCACAAACCAGAACCGACCTAAATCCACCAACCAGAACTGACCCTAATCCACCAACCAGAACTGACCCTAATCCACAAACCAGAACCGGCCCTAATCCACCAACCAGAACCGGTCCTAATCCACAAACCAGAACCGACCTAAATCCACCAACCAGAACCGACCCTAATCCACCAACCAGAAGCAGCCAAATCAGAAAACGGCCACAATTTTCTTCATTAAAGGCTTCCATGCTCGCTGATCTTTATGCTCCTGCAATTATTCCAATATATACAGCAATGAAATATTGTAATAAATACAGTAATAAAGTCTTGTTAGTATAATAACATTTTTTATTATTATTTTATTATATATATATAGTTTATCTTTCTGGGTTTCTGGTTTTGTTTAGTGGGTCTGAGTTTGTGGGTCAAACAGGTGGAAACAGCAGAACGCCACTGATCTGAAGCAGAAACATCAAATTTTCACCAGGAGTAAAAATAGCAGCAGTGGAAGCTGCCAGTGTACCCACAGCGCCCTCTGCTGGCTGAATGAACTCACAGCTTCCCCTGCTGGACCCACAGCGCCCCCTGCTGGCTGAATGAACCCACAGCTTCCCCTGCTGGACCCACAGCGCCCTCTGCTGGCTGAATGAACCCACAGCTTCCCCTGCTGGACCCACAGCGCCCCCTGCTGGCTGAATGAACCCACAGCTTCCCCTGCTGGACTCACAGCGCCCTCTGCTGGCTGAATGAACCCACAGCTTCCCCTGCTGGACCCACAGCGCCCTCTGCTGGCTGAATGAACCCACAGCTTCCCCTGCTGGACCCACAGCGCCCCCTGCTGGCTGAATGAACCCACAGCTTCCCCTGCTGGACCCACAGCGCCCCCTGCTGGTGGCTTCAGTCTGTAGAGAGGAGGTGAGAAGAACTAAAGTCCATCTGAAGCTGAGACTCGTCTGATCAGGACAGGAATGGAACATTTAGAGGAGCAGCTGCTGAATAAATGAATAAAAACAGAAGAATTTCCTAAATGATGAAAACAGGACAAGCAGTGGAGTTATTTTCTACAAAATCTGAACCTTAGAATAAAAAAAAATCAGAGAAATGAACTGAATCTGTAAACATGTTCATGTCAATAAACAGATTCATCCTGAGGGAAATAACCCCATTTCCTAAACATATTTATAGAAAATACTTGCATAAATTCAAAGATTGTTTTGTATTTCTTAAAAACACACATATTCATAAAATGACAGAACCCAGACCATCAGGCATTTATCTGTAAGGAGCTATGCTACATTTTATTCAGAAAAAAGAACTAGTTTATGTTTACTTGTGTGAGTTTGAGAGAAAAACAAGAAAAAAGACCTACAGTGTGGGAAAAGATCATACTTTATTCATCCCAAGGCAAATCCCTGTTCCAGAAATCACTTAAAAAAAAAATAAATGTCACAAAAAAGAAGTTCAGAGTCTGAAAAAAATGGAAAAGATGTGCACCAGAAATGAGATAAAATGAAAATATTAAACCTTGCACTGATAATATCATACTTAAAAGTGAAATATTTTTCATTTAATCAAAATAAAACTCAGGAAATTCAAATATTGTACTTGAGAAATGAAAATAAAAAATATAAATAATATAAAATCTAAAAATTATAAGCTAAACATTACACAGAAAATTGATTTCACACAAACTATTAAATAAAAGTAATATTGAAAATGATATGATTATAAATGTGACAACACTGTGAACCTTTTAGCAAATATTTTCAGGGTTTTTGTCTATTTTTGTGGTAAAGTTGAGCTTTTTCTTTCATTATAATTGTGATTTAATCTCCAGGAAGTCCTGAGAAAATAAACCTGTTGTTAGTAAAAATCTGATAGCAACTAAAAGTTGAACTAATTCTGAATATTTAAAGTTTTAATTCTGTCTTTATTAAACCAGGAAACATTAGAACATAATTCCTGTTTGAATTCTTTAAAATAATTTCCTTGAAGAGTTATTCAATGTAAATGAAATCATTTTTGTTTCGTTTTTATTGTGAAAATATGAAAACGTTAAAGTTATCAGATCAGAGGAACAAATTTGGGCTTGTTGATGTTTGGCCGTTGCTAGGCAACGTCCTGCACCATGTGATGTCACACATGAAAGTCCAGATTCTAGAAGAACCTTCTGTTGGTGAAGATCTGCAGCAGTTTGCAGATTTGTTGTTTTTCTTTTGTCTTTTTACATTTCTTGAGTTTATTTGTTGCTTTTATTTTTTAATCTGTGTTCTTTTTTATTTTTTCACATTTTTATTAATGTTTTAATTATTATTTTTGAATTCTAGTTGTTTTATTTTACAGTCAAATTGTATTTTAAATAGATTATTTTTTAAATTAAATTGTCTTTTAAACTAGACTGTTTTATTTATATTGTTCTAACTGTGCTTTTAGATTTGAGTTCCTAGTCTTTAAGTCTCAGTGGAATCTCCACCTGGACACCATGAGAACTCCTTATGGTTCCTTCAGGTCAGAGCATCACGAAGGAGAAGGTGGGCAGGGTGCTCAGGTGGGGGCGCCGGAAGGGGTTTGTGAAAGCTCGTCCCGCCACTGAGGAGAACCTTCTAAGTGATGACTTCTGTTTCCGTTGGGCGACGGAAGTGCAGTTTTAAAATATTTTCAAAATGTCATTGAACGATGGATCTTCAGATCTCATTGCCGTTTCCATCAGCTCTTCTGCTGAACTGAATGCTTTGTGAAGATCTTTGAAGATTTTGTCCCTCTTCTTGTTTACTCTCTCGGCTGAGACGTTGATGTTGTCCAGTGACAGAAACTTCAGGACCACCTGGAAGTCCTCAATGGTGACTACGGCATTGGACTTGTGAAGGGGTTTAGTGATCACCTTCAGGACCAGAGCGGTGATGGTGTTCATCTCTTCTTGAGACCTCTCAGGATGAAGATCTGAAGCTTCAGCCTCAACTTGAGGAGCAGTGATGGAGTGGGTGGTTGGTTAGGGTTAGGGTTAGAGACATGCGGTAGCGTGAACCACCAGCTGATGGGGGGTTTCCATGCTGGATTTGGTGCCGCTGACGTAGACAGCCGGTTCTGGAGGCAGAACCGGACTGTTGCCGGTCGGAGATAGAGTTGAGTTCACCCTCCATGAAACCTCCTTTTCCACCAGCTCCGTCAGCCATTTGGCACTCTGGACCAGAGATGCTGCCGCAGAAGGAGTCACCCAGAGAAATGTAGAAGTGGCCCCTGTTGGCAGTCCTGGAGTCCTTAACAATCTCATAGGTCACTTTCAGGGTCACTGCAGAAAGACCCTGAACCATATCGTCGACCACGAGGACCAGAGCAGCGACGGTGGAGTCGTCCAGTGTCTCTGATGCCAACATGGTCCACTGCAGCTCAGAGATCCTCTGGAAGGCTCTGATCACCACCGGCAGGATCCTCTCTGAAGACACGGATGGTCTTATTATTATTAAATTATAATAATAATAACAATGCATTTTATTCATAGGCGCCTTTCAGAACACTCAAAGTCACTGTAGAAAGGAAACAGAGGAAAAACACATTCGAATAATATAAGATTTAAGATGATGATTTAATATCTGCAGAATGTTGTTTGTGACCTTCAGCTGTTTATGCAAATAAAAAGCTCCTAAAAGAATTTCACACTGTTAAATCTGGCTGCCTTCTGATCCTGAATCCAACATTATGATATAATATTAATAACCCTATATACGTCTGTCATCTTCAGATTGGTAGTATGTTGGTTTTATTTTTAGCTTAAAGCTGCTCAAATGATGACGAAAACCTCATCTCACTGCTGCTTACCATCATTCATATATAAAATATAAATTCTATCCATCCATCCATCCATCTATCTATACTTTTTCCATCAGGAGCCAAGAAACGTCAGTGATGAGGTGTGAACCCAGATAATATGAGGATAATATGAGGATAATATGAGGATAATATGAGGATAATGTCAGGAAAATAAAGCAGCAATCCAGTTTATGGCTGCTTCCAACTATCGATCAACCTGCCACTCTGCTGCAGTCAGAGCAAAAGCAGCCACAGATAAATCCACTCAGATATGACAGAAAAGATCTGCTGAAGCTGCGTGTGAAAGTCATTATTGCCTTTAAGTAGCTGAGGTTTAACATGGAGGATCTCAGAGAGTTTCTGTCGGCTGAAATGTTCCTGGTGTTCATTTACTGAGAGTCAACAGCAGATCTGACATCAGAACGTTTTCTATCTGTTAAATACACACACACACACACACACACACACACACACACACACACACACACACACACAGTTTCTGCAGAGGGAATTCATGACGTTTGTTTGACTAAACATCCAGTTCTGCCTCCAATCATTTCTTGTAATAAATTCTAAAAAGGAATGAATGGAACCTTTTACAGATGCACAGCTGCAGGATAAATAAAGAATAAACCTTTTAAAGCTGCAGACATCGTTTTAATGAGTCGACATAAATTACACCAGCCTCATAGAGTCAGGTAGACTCTAAAATCCAATTCAAGTGGCTGCAAATTAAATCAATTGGATCAAAAACTTCATTTTTCTTTACCTTTAGTTCAGGACTTCAAGTCCTTAAAACCAATTATTAAGCAAAATACCATTATTTTTTAAGGAAAGATCATTATCATTCTAATTTATCATTAAATGACTGAAAAAGACTTTCGTTGTTCAAACATTTGTTTTGGGAGGATGCATTTTACAGTTTGCTTTGACGTTTTGGTCTCTGCAGGAACCCTCTGTGCAGAAAACATGAAGTTACAGAATTTAGACAGAAATGTTATTTTATTTATCAGTTCATTTCAATCAGAGCCTTCCAGAGGATCTCTGAGCTGCAGTGGACCATGTTGGCATCAGAGACACTGGACGACTCCACCGTCGCTGCTCTGGTCCTCGTGGTCGACGGTCTGGTTCAGGGTCTTTCTGCAGTGACCCTGAAAGTGACCTATGAGATTGTTAAGGACTCCAGGACTGCCAACAGGGGCCACTTCTACATTTCTCTGCATCTCCAGGGCTCTCAGAGTCCCTCTGGAGAAATGGCTGACAATCATTGAAGCAAATTTTGATCTAAAAAATAATCATTAGTTGTCAAGGAAAGACTAATCCCCCTAAATTACTCATCGTAATCTTTTTACAGAGGATGCATTTTACAGCTTGCTTTGACTTTTTGATGTCTGCTGAATCCACAGTGCAGAAATCCTGGAGTTTTGTCCAAAGATGTGTGGTTTCATAATTCATTCATTATTGGGATCTGAATGGTTGCTTTAATGAGGCGCTCTATAATTACAGCACCAGCAGCAGTAAAGAGGACGGACGGTCGATTCCTCCTCCTGATGAGTCGATCCGTCGCCGGCTGTCACCTGGTGAAGTTCAGGATATTAGAGGAGTAAATGGAGCTTCATGTCAGCATCCAGCTTCTCCTTTATCACCCCATTCAGCTCCATGTGCTTGGATTAGAGCCGGCAGCAGGCGGGATCTTTGATTAAGGAGCCTCGTTTTTTCTGGCTACATGTTTCAGACACTGAGAAAAGCCATAAAAACATGCTGAATAATCTACGCTTTAGTTCTCTGAAGGGCGAGCGGCGCTTTCAGCACCAGGGTCGATGAACTTTAGAGGTATTTGTGGATCAGAGGGGCCTCACAAACAGTCGTGTTGACCAGACAAACAGAGCAGGTCAAAGATAAACACTCGTCTCTTCCAACATTTGCGTTTACGATCCAGTTTACTGACTCCAAATCTCACCCAGAGAAGCCAGAACTGTGACAAAAAGCATTAAAGCAGCAGCTTATTTACCAAAAACCTGGACAAAGCTGCCGTTTGGACGGAGTTTAGTGCAGCTTTTATTCCAGCCCTTAGATCTGGCAAACAGAACTACATATAAACTGGTTGGTTTTTAAATATAACCAAGGAAATCTGAAAAACTGGCACTAGAAAAGGATGAAAGTCTTCATTTAAAATGTGAGATTTCTAGAGCTGATGTGTGGTTTCTGATTTCCAGGGATTTGATCAGAACTGTGGTTGATTTTCTGACGTTACCCCGTTATTAACGAGCTCAGATCATTGTTTAATCACTGTAATGTCTGTCAGTGATCTGGTTATGGTGGAAACCAGACTTCATGAAGACATGAAGTAGAATCTGTAATTAAAGGAACTCAATTAAATACTTGATTGCTCCCATCAGCTTTATATTATGTGGAGTTTAAACTCAGTGTTATTGATTTAAAACTAGATTAAAGTTGAGGCAATCCAAAAAAAATTGGCTTAAAAAACAAATTTTTCTTGAATTCATGTTAAGAAAACTTGCATGAACAGCTTCTGATGGTTCAGACTGGTAGTCAAAAATAATGGAGTAAAAGCTTCAATTCAGAATAAAATAAAGATTGACAGAGTAAAAACTAATTCCTCCAACTTTTATTAGAAGTTGTTATAATTCAAAAAGATCAATGAGTTTTAATGGTTTGGTCACAGTTCCTCTGGTCGTGGCTCATCGGCTCCAGCTGTGAAGAAGAACTCAGCTGGATGTGATTTCAGTCAGCGGTGGATAAAGCTGGTCTCCTCCCTGTCAGATCATAACGTCTGTCACGTAGGATCTTCTGTCCTTCTCCTGCCTATCTACCAGCAGTTCTGCCCTCCTGCCTTCCTATCCGCCGCCGGCTCGTCCCCACAGAACCCGGACCTGCTCTCTGTCCTCAGCGACCAACACTCGCCTCCACCAAATGCCGACTAACTCCCTCCTGAGAATCACACCTGAGTTTGACTCTTTTACTTATCACTGGCTGGATCCAGTTGAGTTTCCCTCCTGAGTTTTCCTGGACTGCTTGTGTTCAGTCTTCCTCATTTACTTTATTTATTTACCAATAAAAGGTTTTGGTTCACTCGGCCTGTCCTGCCTTGTGAGTGTCTGCACTCGGGTTCCTGCTCCTTTGACAAGTCTACGGAGAACAAACATCCTTTTTAGTGCAGAATCCAGTCTGACCTTTAAATGTCGTGACAAGAAAGAGATAAAACAATAGAATGTGTTTTCTTCACTGCATTTTAATCAGGACAAGCACAGACTTTTACATTTTGAAGGTTAATTTCTGGTTAGGGTTAGATGGGGTAAGATGATGATAAAACAACGTTGACCTGCTTTAAATGGATAAATCCGGACTCTTGGAGGTGATTTCCAAACATGTGGAGCATTAGTAATTCATATTTCATGGTTCTCTTCCATCAGGACTGAGGCGTCTGGATTCCCTCTGGGCTTTTCTGGAACACAACACATATTTTAGAAAGGAAGCAAACGGCTCAGCTGCTCGTTCAGTGTAAACAGAAACAAACTGTGAATTGCTGCAAACATTCAGTCTCACATGTTTTTGTCCAGATTATGGTTGAGTTCCTGAAGCGTTGAAGCTGCTGGAGGCTACCAGAGGAAATGGAACGGCCTCCCGGTGCACCGTGTACTTTAAACGACAAAGAGGAGACTAATTTAAAATCTAAGCAAAGACACGTGTATAAGGGCTACGTTATCAAGTCTAAGTCCTAGTTCTGCTTCATTTCCTACATTACCCGCAAGTCCAGCCAACAAACTACAAGTTTTTGTTGTTCAGCCCAAAAAATAGTTTTTAGAGAATTCATTTTGCCGTTTGCTTGGACTTTTTGATGCCAACATGAATGCTCTGTGCAGAAAACACGGATTAACTGCTGGAAATTCAAAAAATTAAATCTCATTTAATTCCATTTATCAGTTCATTTGAAACAAAACTCAAGCTGTAGTCAATTACTGAATCCTAATTTTAAACTAAAATCTCAACTACCCTTCAAAATAAATGCATTTATGTGGCCAGTTATTAAGCCAAATATTTACTGAACAAATCACCACAGTTCAGAAATCTCTTCCTGGTGTCTGAAACTACACTTCAGAGAGCAGAAACTTCTCATTTTAGGCCCGCTGCCTTAGAAAACACAGAAATTAACACCAGAGTGGGTCAGACTGTGTCATTAGTCCTATTTCTGTTTTATTTCCTACATGACCCACAAAGACTAACATTTCTAAAACATGTGGGACGAGTTTGGTGCGAAAAATCACAATAGAAGACTAAGAATAAACCAGAAGAACAATAAATGAGCTTCAGTGTTTTTTAAGAATTAAAATAACCTAAAAACAACTGATGTTGAAAATGAGGCCCTACAGCATCGTTTATAGTTTGGATGTAGCTGAATATTTTACATATTAAGGATTTAAACCCTACAAAAATGTAGACAAAATACACAAAACTTGACTTGTAAACCATAAAAAGGCTGAGAAGTTTTCATACTAATTACTGAACTTCTTATTTATTTCAATGCAGTATTTTTTATGAATGTCTTAAAAACCGTACAAAGAATCTGTTCCACATGTCACAGCGCGTATACTAAGAATTTCAGGTTATGTTTTTTTTAAAAAGACTTCATTAAATGTGAATGTACTTTTGTGCACTAAACTAAAGGGAACACTTGGAGTTGTGGTGGTTTTTAGGCTGTTATGATGTGGCCCCTGAACCTTGAAAATGACTGACACTCCTGCTTAAGAAGCCTAATGGCAAAAAGAAAATGTAAAAAGTGTGCTGTGAGTTGTTATTTCTTCCTAAGTCACCTTTGGAAATCTAATCTTCACATCGAAGCCATCTGCTGAGGCAGCAACGACCGAAGCAGAGACCTCCTGATGGGCGTTCACCTCGTTTTCCTGGTCGAAGCCCAACAGCAACGCCACATGAGGGACGTAGCTTTCAATCCTGGAGAAAAGTGAAGCCGCCTTTAGCAAGAGAACACACAGACGACGTGTCCGATTGTCCAGGTTTTAGCTCACCTGCTGCCGTACTCCTCCAGGTACTCTGGGATTCTGATCCAGTGAACCGTGCCGTTAAACGCCGGTCTGGCACTGGAAGGGTTCACAGCAGCTTCCATCCACAGCTCGTAGGTCTGACATTCAGCTCCCCAACTGATGTTAGCCTGAACAGAGACAGGAGGTCAGCGAGGAGGAAACTGCGCCAACAAACGGCTGGAAGGAGTTACTGCACTAAATATGGAAAACATGAACGGATTTCTGCAGAAAGATGTGGGCACACGGCCAACACTAAAGCCTAAATAAACGTCATAAACCTTCTGCTCTCCAGCTTTCTGCTCCATATTGATCAATAATAGGTATTGATTGTCTCATTTTATTCCATGTTTCTGTGTTGTTGCTAACCCTACTCTAATCCATGCTAATGTGATCTTTCTCTCAGCAGTAGAAGCTAGATATTTAGCTAGCTGTTACTGCTGACCACTGATGGAAAACAGTCCAAAGAATGAGTCTGATCCTGATAATATGAGGTAGAGAGAGACGTTCAATCAAGGCTGACAATGGATGAAAGGATGGAAAATAGAAGAGAGGACATAGCTTTGATCTACACATTCTGTAGGAATGATGGAGGATGGAAACGACAGAAAGAAGACATAAAGTGACAGAAAAAGAGAAAATGACACAAACATCATCACCAGGTTCTGCTAACATGTTGTGGGAAATGTTCCATGAATAATAATGATTATTTAAAATATTATGTTGATTAAAAATGTTCCACAATTACAGACATGAATGAAAAACTAAACCATAAAAAGTAGATTTAAATGAGATTGTAACTGTTTTATCAGAGATCCAGTTTGGTCATCAGATGGACAAGAGAAAAATGGGATTTTAGGGGAACTCCAGACTTATTTGGGATTTAAAATATTTAAACATTCTTTTCTCCTAGTTTTTATAGATTTGGTCTGAAGAACATTTACACACTACTGATGTTTTAGGGTTTAACACGTGGATTATTGAGGATAAATGTCCTCCAGCTCTGGATGGTCCATGTGAGAACTCTATAGAGAAACGAAGCAGGAGTAAATCTGTTCACCGCTGGTTAGAGATGAATGATAATAAAAATAAGATCATTATTAATAATTGGTTATGACGGCAGAATGACTCTTTTTAAAGGGTTTGTTTACATCTTTTATCTTTTGATTCTCTCCAACCCACAGAAAAGACCAAAGCCAACAATGAATGTGGAATAAAAACAAATCTGCAGCTTCTCTGTCTGAACATCAGAGATCGACTCTTCAGTAATGTCTGTTAATAAAACATTATGATGCTTCAGCGTTTTCATCTTCACTGAGGGAAAAGTGTGTTTTGTTCTCAACTTGTCAAAGTGTGGAGGCGTTGTAGACACACTTCTGTCCCAAATATACACAAAGCTGCTTCTTAAAGATTGAAAATGCAATTTTTAATTAAACACTGGATTTTTTTAAATCGTAATTAAGGAATACGTCTGTGTGGAAACTAGTTTCATCACCACTGAAGAACCTCTTTACTGAGGGGAAGGTTCTTTAAAATAACAAAAGTTCAGGGTTTTTGTTCTTTGGTTTGGGGGCAGAAAACAGCATGAATTTGATCTGCAACAAGTATTTCCATTCCGGAATAATCATTTATTCGATGAAGCATCAAAGTCTTGTGAGCTGTCTGACTTTAACTTTCTTCTGTAAAATCTTCCAGATCTACAGCGTTCTAAAGACGGCTGGTTTGGCGGTTGTCTTCCCGTTCATTTTAACCAATAAAACACTTTATAAAAACCATACGAATAACCTATTCCAAATGTCACAGTTCCCCATTCCCATTTGAACCAGGCGTTATGATATACAGAATGAAGGGTTTTCTCAAAGCTAAAAGATGAGGTAGGAGTTTTGGAAGAATCTAAAAGAATAAACCAGAGAAATAACAAGAAATGAGACTCAATGTTTATTTATTAAAACATGAAATTACCTAAAAACATCAAGTGATGCTGAAAATGAACTCAAGTTTAAAAAGTGAGTCTAAGACCCTACAGCATTGTTTATAGTGTGAATGCAGCTGAATATTTTACATATTAATGATTTAAACCCTACAAAAATGGAGACAAAATAAATGAAACTTTACTTGACTTGTAAACCATAGAAAGGCTGAGACACTTTCATAACTTTATAAGACTAAAACCCAACAGATTTCTCCAGATATAAAGACGTCTTGAACTCACCTTTGTCTCGACGCCGTTACTCATCGCCATGTCGACGCACATCTTCCAGTTGACATCTTCTCCAACCTGCGATATGATCAGCTCAGCGTTCCGACTGTTTCCTTCAGATGAGTTGTACATGATGGCGTCGAACCCTTCAGGCTTCTGGTCGCCGCTCAGGGCAAAGAGTTTAACGTTGAACAAAGCTTCAGGAGTTGAGTCTAAACCCTGAGGAACATGATGCAGATTTTAGGAGGAAAGCAGTTCTTGTCCAGTGGAAGAAGCTTTAAGTGTAAATATAGGAGGGTTCGAGGACTCTGTTGGGTTTGTTATTCTACTCTCTTCGTCCGATGACAGAAACACATTTTTGGAGCCCTAAAATTACTTGAAAATGTGAAAGCTGCCACTCATCAGGACTGATGTCAAATGTGATTTTTCAGGGGAACTGTACATGTGTATTGCAAAATTGTTCAATAGTGCCCCCTGCGATATTTCCAACATTTACTACGACCAGTACTTTTGATCTAAACTTATGAAATTTAGTACACATATGTAACTCATCAAGATGCACAAAACTGTCATTGACACCAATACCTGAAAAACAACAGGAAGTCAGCCATTTTGAATTATGTGTCATATTTTGGATGATTTGGGTGATTTTTGGACATTTTCTAAAGCTATAAACTCAGAGTAATAACGACTCAAATGTGGCCAGTATGTACAGCAGACATGGGTGATCAACAGTTATCAAAATGCTTCAGAAAAGTCTGTGGGTTTGGAAAATGGCATCCGGTGGAATGTTGACGTTTTGCCATGAAACAGGAAGTGCTGCCTAACTCTGCTGTACATACTCCAATCTGCCTCAAACTTTACATGTTTGATCAGAGTCCGGCCTTCAGCACATCCACAGGCTGAAATACACTCTGTCACAGCGCCACCTGGCGGTTTTGTACCTTACTTCTTCTACCAGCATGATTTACTTAGCTCGCTATTGCACGTTATTTTGCACATTAGTTTTCCTTATTTTGATTAAATTTGACAATTACATTATTTGAAAGAATAAGTAGTGTATTTTTAGGACTGAAAATGACAAAACATTTGTTTTCCTGGTTTTGTTGACTAACCAATAATGATTTATCCCATATTGTCAAAAAAACTGTTAATTACCTCCACCAGGAGGTTATGTAATCACCAGAGTCTGTCTGTCTGTCTGTCTGTCTGTCTGTCTGTCTGTCTGTCTGTCTGTGTGTGTGTGTGTGTGTGTGTGTGTGTGTGTGTCTGTTTGTCTGTTAAAAATCTGGAGGTGATCTGGATCACCTCCAAAATCTAATCGATTCTTACTCTTGCTCTTCCGGACATCCTGTAAAAATTTGGTGAAAATCCGTCCATGACTTTTTGAGTTATGCTGTTAACAGACAAACAGACACACACACACACACACACACACACACACACACACACACACACACACACACACAGACGGACAGACAGACAGACAGACAAACGGCATGGCGGCGGTATGTGCTCTCTGAGTGCTTTTCTAGTTAACACGTGTTTACATCAGCTTAATATAACATTTTGCAGATATTTACAAATATTGAAAGAAAAACAGGTATACTAAGGTGTAAAAAAAAGATTTTAACTGTTGTTTTTGACATTTTGTCCATTTAGTTAAACTACTGCAAATAACTAGCAAAATTACAGAAAAAATAATTAAAATACAGAAAAAAACAAATGTATTTTTACAAATAGTAAGTCACTCTTTTACAGCGCTTGACGGCAAAATTAGACCTTTTAACTCTATTTAAAATGAGCCAAACAATTATTTTAAAGATATATTTTTTATATTATTTGAAAAATTGTGTACTTTCAGGATTGAAAACTAGGGAAAACTAATTCTTGTAGAGTAAAAGAAGCCTTGTTAACTGTAAATATAGGAGGGTTGTATAATGTATTTAGACTTTTTAATATCCTTTTTTAGTGTAAATACCAGCACAGTTTTGCACCTTATGAATTCTACCAGCATGGTTTACTCTGCATGGTATTTTGCACATTAGTTTTCTTTACTTTTCTTTAACGTGTGTGAGCTCCTTGAATCTCCTCCAGATGATAAAGTGTTTTCCTATCTATGTGCACTCAAACTATAACCTATTTCATGATTATAGTTAATGAATCATCAGTACTGCTAAAAGCTTGCCGGGTCACTTCCTGTTTAGCTTACGTCTGTCACGACGTCTCGTGAGCTTCGTCGAGTTCCTCTGGTGGCTGAATCTGAGGAAACGGCGACTCTCTGGGCTGCATCCTGCAAACACAGTTCAGCATCAGGAGAAGCTGAACGGATGAAACAGGAAAAATAACACCACAAAGAGGAACCAGGTACCTGAGAAAAACTCCTTAGAGTCTCCAGCAGCTGGCGGGCGTTCATCAGATGTGTGCTGGGGCCGGCGTTTACCTCCAAGTGGATTCTGTCCACAGGTCTGCTTTTCTTGGCTGATAGAGGAGAGCCAGCTAGGTTAGCAACAAGCTAACAAGGAAATGATGAACACACATGGACTAATAACAACCTGCATCTAATCAATCCTCTCAAATGCTGGCCATGTCAAAATGACAGAACGATGACAATTTCTGCTTTGTACTGTAAAATAAAAATAAAAATCTGTTAAGATGTCTGTGTAAAAAAACAAAAACTGGAATACTGTAATGAATCTAAAGCTCCGTAAAATAATGATGTTTATAACATATTTAAGTGTCATTTCATGCACATAATTTAAGAACAGATTACTAATTGTGAAATTAAAAATAGATATTTTTAATGTGGATATAATTTAAAGTTTTGCTAATTTTTTTCAACGTTTGCATGAAATATAATAATATCTAGTGATATCTGGTATTATATTTCTGGCTCTCATGCTGCCAGATTTTTACAGTCCACTGTTCAGTTCCTACCTGGGACTAGTTTGACGGCCATTTCAGTGTAACCCAGGAAGTAGGAGAGAGGATATTCCTCGTTGTAATACTGCCTCCTCATCTCAGACTCCATACAGATTTCAGCTTTGTAGATCTGACTCTCCACACAACTGTGGTTTTTTGGATGCCAGATGTTTGATGTCTGGGTCTGTGTGAGGGCAGAATTCACAGGAAGTAAAACCCAGCTAGCACGGACCGTTCCCACAACGTCACCTAACATTATCTACAGGCTCAAATTATGTTTTAAAGTTATAATCTGATGTTTGAAGAAGGTTTCAAGAATATTTATCACAACAAATGGTGTTTCCCAGGAGATTAAAAGTCAAATAAGACAACATTTTGACATCACCAAGGTGGAACATGGGGGATTAGAGAATGAGTTCCAACTACCGTGGTGTCACGCTTCTCAATCTCCAGGAAAGTTTACTCTAGGGTTCTGGAAGGGAGGCTCCAACCGATTGTTGAACCTCAGATTCAGGAGGAACAATGCAGATTCCGTCCTGGTCGTGGAACGGTGGATCAGATCTTTAGTCTTGTGGAGCTGCTGAGGGGGTCATAGGAGTTCAACCTGCCAGTCTACATGTGTTTTGTGGATCTGGAGAAGGTCTACAACCGTGTCTCCTGAGGACCTCTGTGCTGGTCCTTCATTGGAGACGGCGGAGAAGGCCCGAATATTTGGATCCGTTCGTCTGGTCTCCCAGGTTCAGATTTTGCCTTCATTTTGTCTTCAGTTAAACTGAAGAATTCCCAAACAGCGGAGGTCTTCAGCATCTTTTCTTGTGTTTATGCAACGAAGTGAAGCGTGACGTCAGAGTCGGCAGCAACCCGGACATTCGGGTGGTGGTAAGAAACACGAATGGATGAGCAGAGATGAGCCGAACACGACGGGATGAGCCGAAGTGGGCGGAAGGCGAAGGGAAGAGACGAGCTCCGAATATTTGTATTTTCGTCTGGAGGGAGGAGGGGGTGATCACATAGACATATATGTATATGTTTATGTGATCACAGGACGGGATGAGCTGATGTGGGCCAAAGGGGGAGGGAGGACAGTAAAGCCGAATATTCGTTCCGCCCGGTAATGTCCGACCGGGGGGGGGGGGGGGGGGGGGGGTATTTGGGTCCAGCCCTGTTTATAACACGTTCCAATAAAGGTAGAGCATTAATTCTATAATTCCTCTAGTAAACCTTTCCATAACTTTTCAACGAATCAACGTCTGGAAAATGTTTCAAGAACGTAAAAGCAAAACAGTGAAATAATTTGATCATCAAACACTTTCATGTCTCTGGAGAACATTTACCTGCATCTAAGAAAAAAACATTCTGGTAACTTTAGAAAAAAAATACTGACTTCAAACTTTAATAGAACTTTGCAGAAACTTTTTTGAACCCAACAGTGTAACTGGAAATCTGGTTTAAGTTGTTGAAATCTGCATTAGCTCTGGTTAAACAGTGATCTTATGAAGGAGTTTCTGTACCTGTTCATTAGAATCTGTAGTGTTGCGGACAATTGGTGTAATTTTGGGCAAAGTTGGTTCTTCGATGTTCCTGGAAACTGCGTAAACGTTGGAGCTGAAAGAAAAAAAAAACACCTCTTAAACTCAGAGAGCATCTGCTGTAAAAATCTCTTAATCTTAAAATCACAAAGTTTTTACTTTATTTGAAAAGAAGCAATTAAAAAAGAGATATATTTAAGGTATGAAAAATGGCAAACCATGTTTTCCTGTTTTGTTAAATTACAAATAACATCCAGTGAAATTAACAATTTAATGTCCAACCATTAAACTATATTGATTTACATTCATTTTACAGATATTGGAAATTATCTGAGAAGAAATATGTATATTAAGGAGTGAAAAAATAAAACATTATTTTAAAGATTCTTCCATTTAAAAAAAATTACTTATGTCAAGTAAAATTACAGAAAAAGTGGATTCATTTGGATGTTGACTGTTGAAAATTGTCCACATCAATAATTTGTATTTTTACTAAATAATTCATTTACTTTTACATTGTGTGATTATAAAATTATACTATTTTATAATATTTTACACAGATAATAGAAAAGTATAATGATATTATTTCCACAAATTTTTTTGAAAGTTTTTTCTTGCTGGCAGATATTCAGTTTTTTCAGTTTAATTAGAATTCATTTTTGAATCGTACATGTTAGTGCTGTTATGATTAATGCACATTTAGCACTTCATTACTGGGTCTTACTGGATTTCTGGATTTTTAATTTGGGTTTGATGATGAATTCAACTAAAAATTACACAAAAATATGTTAATGTTCAACTGAAAAAATGTCAAAAAACTGAACTTCAATGTAAATTGTGAAAGATAATTGCATTTCTTTGATGAATCGGCTCCTAAAACATACCTGACTGAGAAGAATTCAGTCTCTTTGTTGCACGGTGGAAAGTCAAACTCAAATTTCTTTTGTGCTACATTGATATTAGCGGTGAAATTCCACGGAGCACTGACAGGAATTTTGGTGATAGACTCGTAACCACACTGGAAGAACTCAGTGTTGATGCCATAGAACATCCAGAAGTCCTTCGTGAAGCTAAAAAGAAGACGTTGGTTGAATATAAAGAGTGTAAAATGGTGATTTAACACTGTTTTGGCAAACACGACAAAAATACAGCAAAAACGTTAGAATAATTACCCAACAGAGCCATCGGTTTCCAGGGAAATGTTAGACTTCAACAGCTGTCCAAGATGCTCACTAGGTGGAGGATTTATTACAGCCGTGGCTACACAACAGAAAACATTATATTAAATATACATTTATAATCATATCACACTGCAGTATCTGGTGGTTTGATTCCTCACCGTTAACTGAGACTCCAGTGACACTCTGGTAATATTTGCTGATCTCCAGTGGCAGACCCACAGTGGTGGCCTGGAAGTACCGAGCCTCAAAGATCAGGAAAGGTTTGGTCCAACGCCATGAATACCCTTTCTGAAGATTCTCCATCATCGTCCACAGAGAAGTATCTTTCCCTGCAGAAACGTTGAGAGCCTGAAAAGAACATCACAGGAGCATTAATGCCTGTCAAACTTTCCTGGTTCTGATGTAGATACATCAGCATGAGACTAGAATTATTCTCACCTTGACGACACTCCGAATGAGTGATTTGTTGATATCCGCAAAGAACCACTCCTGTCCAGAGGCTCGAGTAAAAGCAGAAATAATGGGCTGATCATCTGGCAGATCTTCCCACTTTGTAAGCTAAAAAAAAATAAAACAATAGAAATATTTACTACACAAAACAGCTCACACACAATAGTGAATTTAATACTACAGTGCCTAGTAGAGGTTTCACCCTTTTATTGTATTTTCAACATCAAATCAGGGTTAGAGTAGGGTTAATTTTTACTTGTTTTGACATGGATTTCCATAAACAGACTCTTTGAAGTCAAAATTGAAACAGATTTCTACAAAGTCAAAATATCAAGTGTGAAAATAAGTGACTGCATAAGTAATCATGTTCTTTAAAGTAATTCCTGAGAGACAAAAAAGAGACTAGAGAGGGAAGCCACCAAGACTCTATGACTCCTCTGAAGGAGAAAGAGACAAGAGAGGGAGGCCAACAAGACTCTAGACTCATATGAAGGAGAAAGAGACTAGAGAGGGAGGCCACCAAGACTCTTCTGAAGGAGTTCCAGCTTCAGATTGTTCATCCAACAACTGTTGTCTGTTCTTCACCAGTCAAAGCTTCATGGAGACAAAGAGAAAGACTCTGATGGAAAAAGTTCCAATTAAATCTGGACTAGAGTTCACCAGAAGACATGTGGAGACTCTGAAGACACCTGGAAGAAGGTTCTTTGGTCTGAGGAGACCAGGATGGAGCTTTATGTCCATCAGACTAGATGATGTTTGATGGACACCAAACACTGAACATCATCACAAACACACCATCCCCACTGAGAAGCACAGTGGAGGCAGCATCATGATGAAGCACGGTGGAGGCAGCATCATGATGAAGCACGGTGGAGGCAGCATCATGATGAAACATGGTGGAGGCAGCATCATGATGTGAAGCACGGTGGAGGGAGCATCATGATGAAGCACGGTGGAGGGAGCATCATGATGTGAAGCACGGTGGAGGCAGCATCATGATGTGAAGCATGGTGGAGGCAGCATCATGATGTGAAGCACGGTGGAGGGAGCATCATGATGTGAAGCACGGTGGAGGCAGCATCACGATGAACCATGGTGGAGGCAGCATCATGATGTGAAGCACGGTGGAGGCAGCATCATGATGAAGCACGGTGGAGGCAGCATCATGATGTGAAGCACGGTGGAGGCAGCATCATGATGTGAAGCACGGTGGAGGCAGCATCATGATGAAGCACGGTGGAGACAGCATCATGATGAAGCACGGTGGAGGCAGCATCATGATGAAGCACGGTGGAGGCAGCATCATGATGTGAAGCACGGTGGAGGGAGCATCATGATGTGAAGCACGGTGGAGGCAGCATCATGATGTGAAGCACGGTGGAGGCAGGATCATGATGAAGCATGGTGGAGGCAGCATCGTGATGTGAAGCACGGTGGAGGCAGCATCATGATGTGAAGCACGGTGGAGGCAGCATCATGATGTCAAGCACGGTGGAGACAGCATCATGATGAAGCACGGTGGAGGCAGCATCATCTTATGAAATATGGTGGAGGCAGCATCATGATGTGAAGCACGGTGGAGGCAGCATCATGATGTGAAGCACGGTGGAGGCAGCATCATGATGTGAAGCACGTGGTGGCAGCATCATGATGTGAAGCACGGTGGAGGCAGCATCATGATGTGAAACACGGTGTCAGCATCGTGATGTGAAGCATGGTGGAGGCAGCATCATGATGTTCTTCAGCAGCAGCTCCTGGAAGGCTGGTAAAGGTAGAATGTGAATAAAATCCTGGAGGACAAACTGATGCAGTCTGAAGAGAACTGAGACGTGGAGAAGATCAGTTTTCATCCATATGATGAGTTGAAGCAAACTGACTCCTCCAGAACTTCCTCCTTGTTGTCTTCAAACCATCTCTGAAGATCTTGTCTGAGTCCAGACCTCCATCCACCTGAGAACGAGAGTCTGGACCTGAAAGGTTGTGTTGATCAGGATCTCTGAGGAAACTGACAGAGTTCTACAGTTTATAAAGAAGGAGGAGAAACTTCAGATGTTCAGACTGATGGAGACCAACAGGACCAATGATGGAGCTGAAGGTTCTTCTGCATTTCTGTTATTCTTGTCAAAACAGTCAAATTATATTGACCAGGACTCAATGTTAAAAGGGGATAACTTTCAAGTGAGGTGGATACTTCATGTCGGCCCTGTATTGTGTATTTAAGTGTAATTAATACTCTTTAATACTCACCACATTGAAAACAGCCTGTATGTCGCTGAAACTAAAGTCTCCTTTGAATCCAGGAATGGAGTCGCCAAACAGTTGCTGAATTGTCTCAGCACGGAAACCGACCTTTGGAAAAATAAAGGAGATCACCACTATTAAGAAGACATGTTTAGCTTCAACATAAGTTTTAGAGGAAATATGTGAATATAGACATAAATGACCTCCATCAGCTGTAGAATTCTACCGATGACATAAATTTTCCCTTTTGTCATGAACTCAGTGGGGAAGATGTTGGTCGCATTTCTCAGCATGAAGACTTCACTAGTGGGGCCGATTAGGAAATCATCTGCAAATAGGAAGTTATACACAGTTAAATACTGTTTTTAAACAAAGCCAGGAAAGTGATGTAGCTCAGGTACTTGAACGCACCGTTGAACCAGTCCATCCGTCTGGCCTGGCTGTAGCTGTAGCTGAGCCGACCGAATTTAGGAGTCAGGATTTTCAAGGCATCACTGCAGGCGGTCGAGCTGTTACAAGGCAAAAAACAAATTAAAATTTAACCATATGAACTCATTTTTTCTATTTTACCTGAGTTAAACTAGACCAAAAAAAAAAATGGATTTGGCTAACTTCTTGGTAACTGAACTTAAAATTTCCAGACCATTTTGTAACCCAGAAACAAGAGTTTCTTCAAAATTTGAGGCTCTGTAGCTTAAAATGTTGAGTTTAATGAAGGAACTCATTAAATTAAGTTAATAAAAAAAATGTATCCAAATTAAGCTATAGTTTGTAGTTTATTTGATTTTAAAACATAGGTTTTGCAGATTTCTAATTCCAGTTTTTTTATGACACTTTACCAGGTTGTTCCTAAAGTCTGGACACATAGGAAATTTCATTAACTAAAATGTTTTTGCCTCCACCCATTAAATATGGCTTTGTGGAAAGAAGAGTTGAAGTGGTACTTCTCAGTGAAAGATGGACATAGGGAAAGAGAGCAGATGAAATTAATGCATCCAAGGAGGATTCCACTTTTCTATGGTGATGAAGGCGGTTAAAGACTTCAAAGAAACTGTCAGTGTCACAAACAAATCCCGTTCAGGATGACCAAATGGATAAGCCCAAACTAAAGAGTTGGTCACGGCAAAAGTTCATCCTACCAAGAAAGAACAAAAATAACAGGACAAAAACCTGTGCCAGCGCCCTCATCATACCTCTCCTGTGGCATGATACACTTTCCTAAAACCTAACCCCACAAATCCTAACCCTAACCTTATCCTATAACCTAACTCCACAAATCCTAACACCATAACCCTAAATCAACCCTGATCCTAACCGTACTAACCCTACTAACACCAACCCTACTATCCCTAACTTTACTAACCCTACCAACACTAACCCGACTAACACTAACCCTATTAACCAAAACTCTAACCCGACTAACCCTAACCCCCAACCCTAATCCCAGTCCTAACCATATTAACCCTATTAACCCTATTAAACCTAACCCTACTAACTCTGCTAATCCTAACCCTACTAACGCCAACTAACCCTACCCTTCCATATGTCCATCCTTCACGTCCATTGAGAAGTGCCATTCTAGTTAATATTTTCGACATGCCCAGACTTTAGGTAGTCCCTGTAGAACTTAAAAACACAAGTTCTTACAATTTGAGGCATCCTAAATGTCTCAAACCTAAAGAAACAAACCTATCATGTAAGCAGATTTCCCAGCTTGCACTGCTCAGGAATAAAGCTCCACAGAGAGAGATCATCGGGGTTTTTTTCTTTTTTTTTTTTTTTGGGGGGGGGGGGGGTTGTATATTAAGAAAACAAACTGTATTCTTTCCCTGTGTCTTTGTTAAAACGAGTTCCAGTTGTTTCTTTAAATTATGAAAAATGCTTGTGTTGAACTCCATCTCTATTTCTGTAGATTTATAATTTCTCTCACTGGAGACAGGAGGAAAATGGCTTCAACAGTTGAGACTTTAAATTCTCAAAGTTAAATCATCGTTAAGGTAATTTAACTCTGTTGCTTTTTGCACTTTAACAACTTTTTATACTTCAGTTGATCAATTAGTTCATCATTTTTAGGTCAGCAGGGCTTTTAAAGTAAACTTACAAAGATTTACGGGATACAACACAAACAATAAAAACTGGCTATTTTTCATTGCTACGCTCACAGGAAGTGGTTGATTTTTTTATTGTTACGCTCACAGGAAATGGTTGATTTTCCATTGTTACACTCACAGAAAGTGGTTGTCTGGAGTCTTGGATCTGGTGAAGCTTTGCAGGTAAGAGTAGGCGAAGCTGCTGACATGCAGGTCTTTTTCTTCCATTAAGTGGCCGGTGACCGTGGAAATGAGTTCCATCGATGGCTTGGTGTCGAACAGGATCATGAGGGCCAACATCCGGATCTCAGCGGTGAGATTCTTCTGCAGGAACAGACTTATGGTGTTCTCCTGGACCTGGAAACAAGAACATTAAAATAATTAGGAGCCTTCACACATTTCCCATCTTCAATATAGTTTTCATGAGTGAGACAACTCTGCTTCTAACCTCATCATGTCATTCTGCAAGTTTTCAGTCATTTTTAAAAATAACTTTCAGGTCATTCTGAACAGATTTAAGTACGTATGGACAACTTTTCAGTTATTTTGTACTATATTTGAAATCATTTGGTCCATATTTGAGCAATTTTGGGAAGATTTTTGTTATTTCTGACAACTTTAGTGTAATTCTGGACAAATGTTCAACAAATTTTGGATAATTTTAGACAGATTTTGAGTAATTTTGGATGATTTTTTTTACGCATCTTGGACGAATTTAGTGTCATTCTGTAATTTTTCAGTCAGTCTAGATTGTTTTTAATCACTTGAGAGAGGTTCTGACTGATTTTGGATACTTTTCCGTCCATTTTAAACCATTTTCATGTAATCTTGAACAAATTTTCAATGTTTTGGGTAATTTCTGGAAAATCTTCTGTGTTCTGGAGAATTTTTGAAGTATCTTGGAAGCACAATGGTCTGTCCCACTTTCTGTAGTTTTGGAGAAAAATAGGTTCAGAGTTTAGTGTTTTCCAGAATGGCCTAACATTCACTGTAATGCTGGGTTGTGGGTTAGACCACTCTGACACTAAAATCTAGACCAGAAAATATCACAGAAATGATATAAAACTCAGTTTGGATGCTTTGTGGATTAGACCACCCTGCCTCTAACCCCCTCATCTCGTAATGTCCTTTGGTGTTCCTACACGGTGAGGGTCTCTGGCGGCGATGAGCCTCATGGACTGAACGGCGGCACTCTGAACCCGAGGCGGCAGATCCACGTAATTCGCTGCAACTCCTGGCAGAAAGCGCTCGATGGTTTTAATGCTGCCTGGATGACCCGCATTCCCCAGAGCTTTCAGAGCCAGGATCTGGTCTTCATGGTTTCCACTTTTCAGAGCATCCATGGCCATGTCCAACAGGGGCTACGACAAACACAAGTATGGTCTGGTTTTATTCAGAATTTTACACGCTTGTACGAAAGCCTTGGTGTTTCTGAGTCTGATTACCTTAACATCAGATGCTGGACAAGCTGTGTTATAAGCACAGTGTTTGTAGACCAGAGAGCCGTAGGAAAGAACCACAGTGTGCCACAGATAGATGTTGGATTTACTGAAAGGCATGTTGAGGAACCTCTGAAAAGACAGAAATGATGTAAACCAGGGGAGTCAAACTCATCTCAGTCCAGGTTCCACATCCAGTCCAGTCTGATCTCCAGTAAAACCAGTAAAACCACAGCAGAATAAACTCTAAATAAACCACAACTCTTCATGGTTTCTTTGTTTTAGAGCAAAAATGTTCACAATTTTCAAATTTTAGAAATTATCTTTTTACTAAACATCATGAACAACCTGAAATTTATGACAAAAGTCAGACAGAAAAAGACAGAAAAAAACAAAAAAAACCAAGACAAAATATGACAAAAATGAGACACAAACCGACAGAAGAACAATGAACAATCTACTATTTTACTTTCTGATCCAAACAACTTGTCATGGTCTAGAAATGATTTAAATTTATAGTTTTACTAATTTACAATCTGCAGTTAATGTCTTCTCTGTAATTTTTACACTTTGAGGGCCGGATTGGACCCTCTGGAGGACCACTTTTGGCCTGCATGTTTGACAGCCATGATGTAGAGAATGTCTTGCTTTTGGATCAGTATTCAAGCCGTCTTTTAGATTAACTCACTTTGGCCATCTCCACCAACTCCTGATTGGCCTTCAGATGATTAATGGCCACCAGGAAGGTCTGCAGAGCCTCGTTGGCAGAAAGATTTGCATTCTTAAACCTGTTTTCCAGGAATTTCAGGATTCTGGCATCACTGATCTCAACAATGGTGTCCAAAAACCAACGTCTGCAGAAGTGGAAAAGGAGAGACAACCAGATTAAAAGGAAAATACTTATGAGCTTCGCTGTCCAAATGCGAGCAACCAGATGAAGCCTCACATCATTGGAGGTAATGGATCTCCAAGTCCTTCCTGAGCAAAGTGGGGAGATTCTTTTCAATTATCTAATGAGCTGAAGTGGATTGCTATCAGATTTTATAGCTGGATCATTATGAAGCTGTCATGAAAAGCTCGGTTAGAGGTTATCAGTGAAGGGAAATGTTCTCCGAGGATATAAAGATATCTAAAGAAATTGATTAAACTATAACTCGTGAATTCATAACTCACATTAGGGGAGGATTACTCATTTGTGGCTGCATTTAAATGCCGACTAACTATCACATATTGAGTTTATTTGCTGAACTGAACATTTTAAATGAGGATATGTATATCACAGTTTCTTCAGAGCACTAATGGTTCTAAATGTGACAGATCAGTCCCTAAACCATCTGATAAAGTCAGAGGGTCAGGATGTGCATTTTAACACACAAACAACTGATTGAATTTACATAAAAACTGGTGCAGACGTTCATGTTGCAGACTTCTGTTGCAGAAATTGACTTTCAGCACAAGCATCAGGTGAAAATGTGTCCAAAGTTTTGGTTTATGAACAAAAATCTGAAAATTAGAAGGATCATTCCAGAACTGCAAAATATTCTACATCTCACCCATCAAATTACCAACAATCTGTGAATAAACCCTAAAACATGCAGTAGTGTGTAAATGTTCTTGTCCTGAGACCAAATCTATAAACAATAGGAGAAAATGATGTTTAAATTATTTTAAATACCAAATAAATGTGGAGTTCCCTAAAATGTCACTTTTATCTTATCCCACCCCCATAATGACCAAAATGGATCTCTGATAAACCAGAATCTAATTTAATTATTGTATATATTTATTTAAAAATTAATAAAAAGTCAAAGAATGTGCAAGTAACACAAGAACGTGCAGATGAATTTACGGATATAATGAACGGTTTTTAGTATGTAAAAGTAAAACGACTCATTAAAGTCTCACCTGTCCTCAGCAGGACACTCACCTTTCCTCTGGGTCTTCTTTCAGCTGCTTCCACATCTCTTCTAGTCCTTCATACGGCGTCACTCTGAGCAGCTGGAACAGCTTCACCGTGTCCTGAGTGGTTGAACTGTTGATCGTGTGATTATTAGCAGCAGCCAGATGCTTGATCAGCTCCACGGCCTGAGGAGAAGATTTACAGTTTATAAACCAAGACAAAGGACGGACCTCATTACTCTGGATTTTGGTCATTTGAGGGGCTTTTTTGAGGTTCAATTTTCCTCATTTTCAATCTTTTTTTTTTTTTGGCCCCCTTTTATGTTGTCATTTTCAATCTCTTGGTTTTTTCTTTTTTTTAAAGATCTAATTTATTGTCTGTGGTTTCTACCTTTAGAGTCGAGTTTGTCAGGTTCTGCATCATGAGGGGAATGTTAGCTTCTGCGTTGACCTTGTAGACCAGATCTCCTCGGCTCTCCATCGGGCCAATGGTGCCTCCTTCAACTGCTGTCTGACTGAGCAGTTCCAGCTTCTTCCTGCACCACAAGTCATTCACAGCTGGTTAGATCTCAGACAGAGAGCATGACAAGTCTTCACATGCACAACACTCACTGTCCCCTTTATTAGGTACACTTCATTAGTAAAAGGTTGGACCCCCTCTGTCTTCTGAACTTCCTTAATTGTAGGTGTCATACTTTCAATAATGTGTTAGAAACATTCCTCAGAGGTTTTGGTTCATATTGACATGACAGCATCACTCAGCTGATTTGTCGGCTGAACATCCAAGATGTGAATCTCCTGTTCCACCACATCTAAAGGTTCTACTGGATGGAGATCTGGTGGCTGTGGAGGTCGTTGGAGGACAGAGAACTCATTGTCATATTCTAGAAACCAGTTTGAGATGATCTGAGCTTTATGAAATTGAGCATTATCCTGCTGGAAGTAGCATCAGAAGATGGTCCACTGTGGTCATTATGGGATGGAGATGGTCAGCAGCAATACTCAGGTAGGCTGTGGAGTTTAAACCAAGACTAGTTGGTACTAAGAAATTATCCTCCACACCATTACACCAGCAAAAGATATCTAGAAGATGTCCTCCACCCCATGACACCAGCAGCAGCCTGAACCGTTCATACCAGGCAGGATAGATCCATGCTTTATGGTGTTTAATTTGTAAGCATCTGAATGTTGCAGCTGAAATGGAGACTCATCAGATCAGCAACATTTTCCCAATCTTCCATTGTCCAGTGTTGGTGAGTCTGCATGAATCGTAGCCTCAACTTCCTGTTCTTAGCTGACAGATACCCGGTGACGGCTTCTGCTGCTGTAGAACATCTTCTTCTCGGTTGTTGTCCTTCAGAGATGGTATTCTGCATTCTTTGGTTGTATCCAGTGGTTATTTGACTTCCTGTTGCCTTTCTATCATCTCCAACCAGTCTGTCCGTTGTCCTCTGACCTTGACATCAACCAGCCGCTCTCTGGATGTTTTCTCTTCTTCTGACCGTTCTCTGTAAACCCTGGAGATGGTTGCTGGTGGAAATGCCAGTAGATCAGCTGCTTCTGAAACACTCAGACTGTCTGGCACTAACAACCATGCCACGTTCAAAGTCCTTAAATCCTTTTTCTTCCTCATTCTGATGCTCAGTTTGAACTTCAGCAGGTTGTTTGGACCACATCTACACGAATAAATGAATTGAGCTGCTGCCATGTGATTGGCTGAGTCGATATTTGTGTTAATGAGCTATTGGACGGGTGTACCTAATAAAGTGGCCGTGGGTGTATTTCTGGTCTTACGTGGCTTGCATCTTGAAGCTGCCTCCCATCACGTTGAAGGGGCTGAAGTGCTGTGTCTCCAGGCTGTAGACTTCTGTGATGAGCCCTCCATCCGCCGTGGGCTTCACCGTGTAGACGTACGTCACCGTGGAAACGATAGACTGTCCTCTCTGGACCAAACAGAACAGAGTTTAGTCCATCTGAGGTCTCACTGAGGATTCCCGTTTACCTGCAGTGACACAAACCCACCTGTTGGGAGGTTTTGTCAGGCACAGCAGTGGCCATCCCCCGGTAGACGGCGGCTTTCTCCTCACAGTTGTTGACGTCCACCACCTTGGTGACATTCCACTCATTGTTCTGGAGTTCCTCAACAGTGTAGTTACTTTGACACTTTCCATAGATCCCAATCTGAAAACAAACTCTGACACTTACTACTGACGTTGTGTGCATGGGAAATCAGAAAGACATGTAGTCCCGTGAACTCACAGTTTACCGAAAGGTGGAGTTTCACTCATTCATAGTTAATTGAACTAAAAAGACGGACAGACTGAACATAACAGAATTAATCCTAGTAGTTTTCATATTTTTTTTCAGGTTTTGTTTTTAATTTCGTGCCTTTTATTTTCTCATTTTGTTGACGCAGGTCTGAAATAAAATTCATGAATAAATATAAATTCTGTAAAATATCGTAAAGACATTCAGTCAAATCCACTTGTCTTTCCAAGCTAATTTACACATGTGAGTTTTGATCATTTCTATTTAATTGAACTAAATAATTCTTTAAACTTATATTTACATTATTTCATGAAAATGGTAAAACAGTTATATGAAAATGTTTGATCCAAATTGCACACATTATTCTAAGTTCTGTATTTGTTTTGTTTTTCATTTTATCTGCTTTATTACTTTTTCTGTTTTATGATGCTGTGGCAAGTCTGAAATAAAATACATAAACACTTTGCAAAAAACCTTGTGAAGACATTTACTGAAAACAGTTCATCTTTAAAACGTAAAAGTTTTCCTCATTTCTAGTTCATTTATTTTAAAATGTCAAAAGTTTTATTTGGAGTCCAATAAACAGGAGTTAGGGTTAGGGTTAGTTAGTTCAATAAATGAGCAGCTGAGAATTCACTCAACTCAATTTACTTCATGTAAATATGACTTTTGATGATCTCTGGTTCTAATTTGTGTTTTCAGATCACCTCAGAACTTAAAGACGTCTTCTAACTTAAATTCATTCTAAGCATTAAATGAACAGTTGACAGTTCACTCAACAAATTAAACAAAATCAGCAAATAAGCAGATTTTCTGGGATTTAAAAGAGTTAACCCTCCACAGAGATTCTTAGGTTTTTGTTGTTTTTTTATTGCAATTTTAGAAACCAAACATGACGGAAACTTGCTGTGTGACTTTGTTCATAAAGTTCTGGTTGATTTTTCGCTAACAAACCGATCTACAGTTTAGCGTAAGTTGTCAAATTTATATAGACAAAGAAACCCTTTAAACTGTATTAGAAAACACGTAAAAACTAAATAAGTCTGAAACTTTTGTGACTAATTGATTCAATTTAACATCTTGAGTTTATTCAACTTGCTTTCTCAGGTTTACTTAACTAGCTTTACAATTTTACGACTGGAGATGACTTTGAACTAATTATTCATCTGAACTGCAGTTATTTCAGATATGTATGCAGCTGAATGATGAGCTTTAAATGATCTACAGAAGAGAATAAACACTTTAATGTTTTACCTCTTCCAGCTCGTAGAACTTCTGGGTGCTTTTCACGGTGACCTGTAAGAAATCCAGGATTCCTCTGACGATGTTCACCGCCGTTTCAGAAACCTCGGCGCTGGCCTTAATTTCTCTGACGTGTCCACCGGTGTAGTTGAACAGGAAGGGCTTGGAGAAGTGGGAGGAGATCGTCTGGGTGAGGTTCGGAGACAAAATGTAATCGTCTTCATCTGGGAAACCGTTGAATTCCTGGAAGGTCAAATTAGAAACCTACAAAACAGAAAATTCTTTATTGTCATTGCACGGATACAAACAACGAAACTTCACGTCTCTAAAAAGAAATGTTCCAATTACCCTGCAAATCACACTCAAATTAAATAGAATATACGAGACAAATATGGTGAAGTGGTTGTAAAGCTGTCATGCCCTCTCCTGCAGGCATCCAGGTAGCTCTCTCCCTTTCCCCGCCTCTTTTTTTCTCACCAGGTGTGTGACACAGAGGCTGCAGCTGAATCTCACCAGTAATCAGCAGGAGCTGAGCACGAGCAGGTGGAATGAAGCCAATCAAGACATCCTGAGCTGCAGTGAATACAGACGCCACTCACCATTTGCCGCTGGACTGTGAGCGACCAACAGTCAGTTCTCTGCTCAGTTCTGTCCAGCTCCCTGGCTTTTCAGCTTCTAACCCTAACTTATGCTTGTTTTCTTCCAGTCTGGATTCCTGCCTGCTCGTGCCTTCCAGCTGCCACAGCCAGCCTTCGTTTGTTCCCTGGATCCTCTGTTCCTCGACTCAGTCGATTCCTCTGCTCATCACCAGCCTCACCATCCTCCAGCCCTCCCAGTATCACCCTAACCAGTGGCGGCTGGTGGGGAAATTTGTTGGGTGGGCTAACAAATGCATAATACGGATTAAATGGTTAACACAGCTGCAAAAGCAACATCACCTATGATACACACAGTTACATCAATTACAGTACACTATACTTTTTTAGTGCTCTACATCAACACTCTCACTCTCTCACTCTCACACACACACACACACACACACACACACACACACACACACACACACACACACACACACACACACACACACACACACAACTACAAAACGTGTTCCAACTGCAGCGACTGCCCACAGATAGCCTGCTGCAACTGTCTTTGACAACTGTTTGGTGACATGTAGTGCAAAACACGCCTTCAGTACAACAGATGACCTCAGCAAAAACAAGGTGTCACAGTCCTTTAACAGGTCAACCCCTTATTTGAAAAGAAGCTCACATCGACGACCGATGTCATCCCAGTCTCTTAACTTCCAGCTTTTCCTCCAAAGACATTGAGGAAAATGGACATGAAAGCAAATAATCCACCTCGTTCATGCTAACGCCCGCCATAGCTTAACCTTTTCTCGCTGCGTCAAAGGCCTGTGGGCTGACTGAAGTTAGCCCACATGATCAGTAAATCAGGGGGGCGGGACATGACACCTGTCAATCACTTACAAGAACGAAATGAATGAAAGCGGACTGTATCTGCTGGGGCTGTAAAAAATAAGCCCATTTAGAGATACAGTGAACCCTCGTTTATCACGGGGGTTACGTTCCAAAAAGAACCCGCGATAGGTGAAATCCGTGAAGTAGTCAGCTTTATTTTTTACAGTTATTATACAATACTGCACTTGGGGGAGCGCTGCAGCTGCAGCCAGGTGGACGCCGCGGCGGTACTCTTGCCTTAGAGCGGGCCGCTGAATCAATGAGCAGTCGGGGGTGAGGAAGGCTCGCGCCGGCGCTCTTCTCCTGGGGAATGCGGCTGTGGTGACCAGAGACGGCTGGGGACCACGTCCACTGTCCGGTTGACGGCGGGGAAAAGAATAAGGCTGCTCTGTCGGCTCCGTCTTTCAGGGTGTCTCACTACATGGAGACCAAGGAGAGAAATGATCCAGCGCTCCACAGCAGGCAGCGCTGGCCTGTATGGCAGAGGAGACGAGGGGCGGAGACTGTTCACGTTGGTCAGTCCCTTAGCCAATCAGGATGCAGAACACAATGCACTGTTTAAAAAAAGCATAAAAAAACTGCACTAAAAAAATCCGTGAAACAGCGAAGCCGTGAAAGGTGAACCGCGTTATAGCGAGGGTTCACTGTATTCTATGTTTTTCTTCTGACTGATTGGTGCTGCTGCTACCTTTGGTTTCACCTAAACTTAAAACAATCTGTTGTAAGTTATTTAAAAAATAATTTTCTCATCTTTTTTGTGTTGGCCTGGGAGGACTTAGCCCTGTTAGCCCATTTATACCAGCCGTCCCTGACCCTAACCCTGCTCATTTGCCTTTACGCCCTCCTTCCCGCTGCTGCAGTCTCCACTCAGCCTAACCCTAACCCACCCCGTAGTGCATCCAGCTGTTCTGGCTTCCAACACCAGAGAAACCCTGACTCCATAACCCCCAATCCCTCACCAAGTCCCAGTGTTCCACATATCCAGACTTAATGTTGTTTTGGTTCTAGTGTAGTTCATGTTATAGTATTAGTCTTAGCATTCCAGGATTGTGTTTTGATTATCCCTCGGGTGAAGTATTTAGTATTGCTTCATCTTAGTGAATCTTTGATTTCTTAGAAATGTTTCTTAGCGATTGCTAGTGCCACTCTTCAGCTTCGTGAATCTCTAGACTAACATTTCTTTGTTTCGTTCACCTCCGAGTTAAGAATGCCTTAGGTGGTACCTTCTGTGGGTTTTCCGTTCCTGCCCTCTAGTTTTGAGTAGTCATCCTCCAGTCCACTAGGACAGTTCATAGCCTGTGTTATCACAATCTTAGTTTAATTCCTGTTGAAGTTTGTGGCTACTATTCATAGTTCCTGTACCACTGTATCTCTGCCTTCTGTAAAAGTCTGTATTTCGTACCTTTGTGCTCCTTCTCATTTACTGTGCCTGAGCCTCTTAGAAACCGTAATAAAAGGATGGAAAAAATTCTCCTTGGAAAATCCTGGAAAAAATTATACTTATTTATGGAGCATCAAAATGAAAACAGATTTATAGGATTTACTACTGAAATAGTAGTAAATCTAACCCTAAACTGTAAAAATGTTTAAACATTCTGTCTTTCAAGTGTTTTATTGTAGTTTATTTAAAAAGACTGTCACTGCATAACTGATCAAAGCTTTTCACTGTAGAATAAGTTTTACTGTTTAATACTGTCACCAGACTTTTTAATAATAATCTTTCTGTTGTGTTAGGGTTAACCCTAAGCCTTCCTCTAATAAACTGTATGGATATTGTATTGAACTGATTCTCTGTCATTTATTCCTCCTTTTGAAATAATTAATTATAAATCGTTAGACATAAAATCTACATAAAATAACATGACTTTAAGATCCAGAACTTAACCCTTTAACGTTCTGCTCAACCAAATGGTAGAGCACATTTTGACTCTTTATCTAATTGAAAAATATGTTTTAGATAATTTCACCTGTTTCAGCCATCTCTGCCACTCGATTGAGGTACATTACACTAAAAAAGAACACCAGATGTCACTGTGTTTTGAAATAGCATGCAGAAGAAGTGACTGTGCTCACAGGAAGTTAGCAAGCACAAAATCACTCCTGGCATGAGGCCTCTGTTTGCTGTTATTTTCAAAGGTAAGCCAATATTTTTTGACTTATTGTCATGTTTAAGGAGTTAATGAACATAACTGTGTAAATTGAAACATAAAAAGAAAGACTTAAAGGGGTCAAATAAGTTTTACAAAACATGCTCTACCAAACGGTTGATTCGGCGCTTCATGGTAAAGGTAGTGAAGCTAACTAAATGTGATTAAAATTGACCGTTTGCTAAAAAATAATAGAACTTCTGACCATTTATTGATGTTCATGTGATAAATATTGATGTAATATCATTATATATGATGAAATAACTGGAAGCTTTCTGAAAATCTGCTTTACTGAATGGTTTAATTGTCCTTCAGTAGTACAAGTGGTGATGCTAAGATAATACATTTAATTTTTTGTTAAAAACATATTTACAATTTTTGTGAAATAAAAACAATACTACTGCTGATTTGATGCAATGTCATCATGAAATATTTGTATTAGAATGGTATTTCACCATTTTTTATTTCTTTTTTGCAAATAATAGATGGATACGAAAACATTTTATGGTGCTAGGCCACGCACCTTTCTGGCCCTTGTACCAGAAAATCCTCAAGACTCTGATGCTGATCTAAGTGATGATGATGATGATGATGATGACGACTGTATCAAGGATCCTGATTATCAACCCGCACAAGCAGAGGAGACTGCGGACTCCTCTTTTGACTCTATGGATGAGGAGGAAGTTGCTTTAGCAAGCACATCCACCAAACCAACGAGAAAAGGAAAGACACCATTTCAGTACTTCAGAACACTCTTCGCTGACAAGATGATTGAACATATTGCTCACCATACCAATCTGTCCTCTGCCCAGGAGTTGGGGGATCCAATCAAGACGAGTCCTGATGAGATTGAAGATTTCCTTGCTGTACTACTTTTCATGGGTGTTTTCACCTTCCCAGCCATAGAGGACTACTGGCACCACGAATCACGCTTTAGCATGATAGCTGATATTATGCCAAGGAAAAGATTCACACTGCTACGCCGGTTTATCCATTTCAATGATAATCAGCAACGTAATGCCAGTCCTGGCTGATTCTACAAAATCCGCCCTTTTTGATATGCTTTGAGAGCAGTGTCTACTGATCCCATCCACTTACAAGCACAGTGTGGATGAGGTCATGGTAGGATATAAAGGCACAAGGGCGACTCTCCATCTATATATTGCCAACAAGCCCGACAAGTGGAGTTTTAAGTTGTTCTGCTGAGCCAGTTCATGCGGCATCATCCATGACCTACTACTCTATCAAGGGGCATCCACATTCTTCAATGTGACCCTAAGTGAGCAGGAGCAAGTACTACTTTAGGGACCAAACTGGTGACAATGTTATGCAAACAATAGCACTGCCACGGCTTTCATTTGTCTTCTGTGACAACTACTTCACCAATTTCAACTTGGTCCAGAGCCTGCATGCAACACTGGATGTCAAGTGCATCGACACGGTCCAACCAAACTGCATGGGTGGAGCTCCCTTGAAGACAGACAAAGAACTGATGAAGAAAGGATGTGGAGCTTTTGATTACAGGTCAGCTGAAGGGATGATCGCAGTGAAGTGATTTGCCAACAAATGTGTCAACCTTCTCTGCAATGTATGTGGGATCGAGCCTCTTTCAACGGTCAAACGGTGGAGCAAAGAGGCCCATGCAAAGATCAGCATTCCATGCCCATCACTCATTCCTGCCTACAATGAGCATATGGGAGGCATCGATCTTTCTGACATGCTGGTACACTTGTACAAGACTCCAGCCAAGTCGAGGTGATGATACATTCCTCTGTTTGGATACATCCTTGACCTGTGCCTCTCAGTTCCTGGCTGGTCTACAAGAGAGACTGTGGGCTGCTGCATGAGAAACCCATCACTCTCAGAAGAATTCCATCGCTTCAGTCTAATCCACAGCCAACTGATTTACAGCCACCTGAATTTGTCAAATATATTGCGAAACTGTCTCCAAGAAACAAAAAGAACCTCTCAAAAATTTATAGTTTACTCTCAAAGACAGATTCTATTCACCTACCAACTCACAAATGGGAAGAAGACTTGTCCAAATCCTTTGACTCTGATTTTTGGACCCAGATCTGTGAAAACACATTTAAAATGACAAAAAATACCAACTTACAACTGATCCAATTTAAGGTTCTTCATAGAACGCATATAACCCAATATAAATTATATAAAATGGGCTTCTCAAACTCAGACACATGTACTCAATGCACTCAAAACATGGCTGACACATATTTTCACGCCCTTTGGCTATGTACACCTGTCTATCAATTCTGGGCACTAATCACACAGAAACTCTCCGATATTTTGGGCTGTGGGATTCCACATTCCCCGAACATTTGCCTAATTGGTGACCTAACGCTAACAGCCTTACCGGTTATCCACATCCAACCCACACTTGCAGCTATCGCCATTGCCAAAAAAACTATTTTAGTCAACTGGAAAGATAAGAAAGCCCTCAACATCATCCATTGGCTAAACCTCCTCACAGAACACATTTCACTGGAGAGAATGTCTGCTACCCGGAAAAAACAATTGGACTCATTTAAAGAAAAATGGTCTCCATTTATTAATTCATTAAATATTAACTTATAGCTCCTGCTTGTATGTGGGCGTATGCCACTGCCTCCATTATTTAAAAAAAAAAAAAAAAAAAAAAAAATCTGTAATACCTGTTCTGTCTGTGCATATGGTCTAACTTTCCTCTGTTTTATTTCAGTTTATTAACACTACAACTCTCAAAGATTGATAGCACCATGGACTTCAAGACCGTATGCATGCACTGGTGGTGACCTTCCTCTAGGGTTCCCGGGGTTGCTCTCTGGCTCTGCGGGGTCGGGGTGGCTTGTGCCCCTCTCCCTGGTGTTGGATGTCTCGGGTGTCTCCCCCATTGAGCTCTAGGTCTGCTGGGTCTGCACGCTCTCCCTGGACCTTGGGGTGTCGGCGGCTGATCTCTCCTGGGCGCCTGGCTGGTCCGGGGGGCTTCGGGTGAGTCGGCCCCTCCGTTGCTCCCCTGTCCCTTCCTGCTCCGCTACCCTCCTCCTCCCTCCTCTCCTGCCTGCCCGCCCCTCCTCGCCCCTCTCCCTCTCCCGTGGGGGGCCGGTGGCCCTCTGCGGGCGGGTGGTCTGGCGCGGGGGCTGGGTGTTCTCTCTGGGGGGGTGGCTCTGGCCCACCTGGGCACAGGCCTTCATCCTGGCCTGTGTGCCCCCACTGGAGTCCAGTTTCTGCTGGCTGGGGGCCTCCGTCCGGGCCTGGTGCTGTCCTGGGGTGTGGTGGGGTGGGTGGGGTCTCGGGGGCGCTGCGGGGTGGGCGCCCTGCGTCCTTGTCGTGCCGGCTCCTGGGTGGGTGTGGCGGCTTGTGGCCCTCGCTTCCTTGTGGCGCGGCCTGGTCCCCCCTTCGGGGTGGGGCGCCGCATGTGGCTGACCTGTGTTGGGGCTACGGTGCCTGCCGGGGCGCTGCTCTGATCTGCAGCTCCCGGGGGGTTCTTGTGCCGGCTGGGCCAGTTGGTTCGTGTGGGCCCTCCCCGGTCCCTTGCCTCTTGGCTCTGGGGGCCCTCTGCGTCAGTACCGGTGGTCTTGCTACCTGCCTCCCCCACTGCTTTGTCCTCTTGGGCCAGATCCACACCAGAATGCCTCTGATTGTGCACCTCACATTTTTCACACCTCACTGTAAATAGCAACCTTTAGGCACATATAGGGACACAACATTTAGGGCCCCGAGGGCAGGTGGGGGTGGGAACGATGGGCACTGTGGTGGGGCGGGTGGCAGGGCTATACGGCCCTGTCTCCCCCTCATCACCCTCTTGCCTGCCTCCCCTGCTCTCCAATCTTTTTTTTTTAATGCACCACACACACTCACCTTGGGGCTAGGTCTGGGTTGGCTAACGCCCCCCCAGCCTTCCCACTTTTAATGCACCACATGACACCCAGGGTTACACTACCACGGTGCTGGGATAATGTTTCCCGTTAGGGATCGGGAGACATATTAATAGGAGAATAACGGGTGGGTTTCACCGTTATGGCCTCTCTGGTGGGATCTGGCCCCCATATGGCTTTACGGCTATGGGGCGGCGGGGTGCACCATCATCCGTGTCGCTGTGGCTGGGGGTCCCCGGGGCCGGGGGTCCGGGGCCTGTGGGGGTTCTCCTGCGTGTCCTGCTGGTCCCGGCTGGTGCGGTGACCCTTGTTGGGCTGCGGGATCTGGACTGGCTGTCCTGGTGGGTGCTGTGGCTTTGGCGCGGGCTGGTTGTGTGTGGTGCCTCTATCCTGGTGGGGGGGTTGGTTCGTGTCGCGGGATGTGGGGGCCTTGGGTGTGCTGTGCTCGCCCGGGGGCTGGTGCGGGTGGGTATGCGGGGTGCCCCCCCATTGGCGTTGCCGGGCCCCACTGCTCTGTCCATTTTTGCCCTCTGGACTCGCATTGGGTCCCGGCTCCGGTTCCCTCCGGCCGGCCTCCGGTGGCGGCCTGCCCCGGTGTTGGGCTGGTTGCCGTCCCTTCGGCGGGGCGCTCTGCCCCTGTGTCTGGCTTCCCGGCTGCTTGGGGCCATCGGCCCCCCTTGGGGTGGGGGGTGGGTGGGGTGTGGGTGGGTGGGGTGGTGGGGTGTGGGGGTTTGGTGGGGGCTGGGGCGGGCGGGGTTGGGGTTTGGGTGGCGGGTGGGTCCGCTTGCCCCGGGCTGCCTGGGCCGGTTCCGGCGTGCTGGGGGTGTTGGTAGCTTCGCCCTCTTGTCTTCGGGGTCCGTGTGGTACATGGTGGCCCCGGTTGCTCTCTGGGGGCGCTGCCCCGTGGCTCCTCGGCCTGTGGGGGGGTGCCCTGTCGGCTTGGCACTGCACTGCTGTGATGGCTGTTCTGGGCTTCGGGGTCTTTCACACTTGCATGTGCATGTTTGCTCAGGTCCCACCAGCTCCTGTCGAGTTCCGCTGTTGAGCAGTGATGGGACCCGCCGGAATGTGCTGAGACTCTCTCCAGAGTCTAATCTCAAACTAAACCCTCTCTCCTTTTCTCTAGTATCTTCCTCTAGTATCATCTGGCCTATTCCACTCTATACTAACATGACACCCACAACTATGGTGTTTAGTACTGTCTGGCTAATTATTCTTTCATTTATTTATTTATTTATTGTTTGTTTGGTTTTCTGTTCTCTTGTGTATGTGTTTGCTTTTTTGTCTTATTGATGGGTAATTATTAGTTGGGAATAGCACAACACCTGATATTCTTCAGATGTAATAGCATTGCTTGCTAGACCCTGTCCCTGTCCATCCCCTCTCGTCCTGTCCACCCTTTGTTTCCCCTCACATCACCACTGAGGTGTAGCACTGCCCTCCCTGGCTCTTAAACAGGGTAATGTAATAAAAAGTGTCAGCTTAGCTTTCAGGGAGGGCTGGTGATGGTCACACGCATGCACCAAATAATAAGATATTTGGCTGCAAGACTAAAATATGCATTAATCTCATAAAGTGTTGACACCCCTTTCATGGAGTTAAACAATGAGAATAAATGCAGACAAAAAAGAGAAAAAAAAAAAAAAAAAAAAGAAGGCTTAGTCTGGCAGTCGCACACAGTTTGAAGCAAGTCAACAAGCCAGCATCCAAAGTTGGCCGACCACCAACCTCGTCCCCACCACACGAGCCATCTCAGAAGGAATGCTATGCCCCAAGACCCTCACAACCACAACCAGATGAGCAATATGACAGCTGTGGGCATTTGCCACTTCACTGTGACAAGTGGCGACGGTGCAACCTCTGTCCAAAGGGTGTGTCCAGATGGAAGTGGCAGTAATGCATAATTTTCTGTGTCTGAATGCAAACCAGCAATGCTTCGTAGCGTACCACCAGAAATAAAGTGAACCAAATGGCCAAAATCATTTGTGTAGTTTCACCACCAGACAGCTGAGCAACTTTGGTTTATTTCTGTTCTCTGGTTATTTGAGTTTTTCTACATTTTCTTCTGTATTTCTAAATGTATTTTGATACAATCACTATCATAATTTGTTCAGTTTTGACAGTAAGTTTAATTGTCAGTTTTACATATTGTCATGTTCAAAGAAAGAGTTATGTATGCATGTATGTATGTCTTGTATTTCAGTTCAATGCATAAGAATCTATGCAAATTCTTTAAAATGCACTTTTACCAGGAAATGACATCTCTACCGTTTGGTAGAGATCACTATTTCCAAAACCGGAGGGTGTGTTCATAAAAAATGAATTGATTGTTGTTATTAGTGCTCCAAGGAAATAAAAAACTATTAAGAAATTATTTTTTCATTGCTTTTTTCTTGGTGAGGATGTTAAAGGGTTGATTCTGTTTAACATTTAAAAAAGAAAGCACTAAAACGCCTAAAAAAATGAAGGTTGAAAGTTAAGACGAGTTAGATTATTCTGCATCAGAAACATTTTTTCAAAGAAGGAACGTATGACAAGCTGAAGTGTCCTGAATAGATTTCAGAAACCAAAGAAAAAACAAACTGTTCAAAAAGCTCCCTTTTAGGACCTCAGTGTAAATAATAATATTCTAACTTCCTAAATCAAGGCTAAGTAGTTCTTCATAAACAAAGACTTTTAGTGAAATTTACCATGTCAGATTAGAGTTTATAATTGTTTAAAAATAAGGTTTTACAGCAGCCTTCTGTTGTTTCATGATGCTTATTATTGTTATTTTCTTTAAACAATGGCATCAGATTTTAGAGTTTGAAATTAAGCTTCTCTGGGATAAAGTCATTTATAACGTTTCAAACAGAGTTTATCAAATGCAGCTTTAAATAATTTATAATCTGTGATTAAATTATGGCCAACAGCTGCTGCAGTTTTTCATGAATAAAATATAGCATTAGCTGCTTGTTTACAGTATTCCTGACATTAAACTTTGTACTTTTATTCTTTTTATCTTCCCCTGTGGATCTTCTTACCGTCAGGGCGAACAACTTCATCATTGGCACTCCACTGATGCTCACGTTGCACGACATTTTCACTCCGGACTCGGCCAGGTCCGGCATCCCGAGGCTGAAGTTCACCAGACCTTCATATTTATACTCGTAGATCTTCTTAGGATTCAGCCTGACACCTGGAAAATTAGAATGTTTCCTCTTTGAATGATTTAAAAGAGGAAACATTCACTTTTGCTGTGACGTGTCAATGATAAATCAGACTCACCGTATCGGACGCTTTGGCAGGCTGAAAGGTTCAAGAGACACAGTTAGGATTCATTTCATTTTAGGGAAAAATGCTAAAAATCAAGAGGCAGCAAGCAGAAAACAGATGTTAAAACACATGCAGTGGATCATTTAACGGAAAATAAACTGTAAATAACATCAGAATATGCTAAACCAAGGAATTTTTCAAATTAAAATCACAAAATGCGGTTATTTTAGGTCAGTAAATGACACCACACTTATCCTCTGAAACATTCAAGAATTTAATAAAAATCTGCTCACTTTTCAGGTTTACTCAATGTAAATACACAAATTTAATTGATTTCTAGTTCATTTAATTCTTATTTACTTTGGACTTCAATAAACATGAGTTCTTAAAGTAGATTGACTTCAAAAGGTGAGTTTTTGAGAGCTGATTGAATAATATATTTAAGGAATGAAACCCACATTTAACAGACTCCTCATTATGCATAATATTAGGGAGTTTAAATTCAGTTTTTTTTTGTAAGTTCAGAAAATAAACACAATGTAAACTTGCTGTTGTGTGTTTGTTAAATTACAGACATTTTTATTTTTGCAAAATAAAAAAGTGAAAATG
>NC_067116.1:3578360-3754423 GCF_021347895.1 Acanthochromis polyacanthus
GACAAAACTTTAATACCTCTTGTTGTTACCTACTCGGACGATCTGGTGAGGCTCAGCTCCAAGGTCAAGGCCCACTTCCATGAGGCTCAACAAAACAACCAGGCCCTGAGGGATTTCAGGGTCATTTTGGCCTATAGGAGGAATAAAAATCCGAGGAACATTTTAGTCCATTCCGGTTTGACTCAGGAAAAAACAAAGGGACAGGACTTGAGCAGGTTTTTTACAAAAATTGAATTTCTTAAAATTATTTTAACTGGGTCAGAGGCACCTATTTGGCAGGATATTTCCCTGGAGACCAATAATGTAAGTCTGTGGCATAAAATGTAAATGTTGTGCAAAAATCTATGTGTGGGAGACAAAGAACCCCTGACTGGCCAGATTAAGACAACATTTGTATCATGTTAGAAAAAAGGATAGAGAATCCCCTAACCTAACCCCCTGCCCTGACCTCTGACCTTAACACCTAACCTTTCCCTAACCTGAACCTTTCCCTTTTTCTTTTTTTTTTTCCTTTTGTCTGCAAGTCCGCTCAAAAATGACACCAACCACTCATGGTGCCACTGCTTAAGCTTCATGTGCAAATTTTTTTTTCTCTTCTTTGTGACTGTGACCATCACCGGCCCTCATGGCAAATTAACCTATCATGTTTATTTCAAGCTGTTTCCTACATTATGCCATTGAGGGCTGTGCACACCCAAGTGAAACATAAAACAAACACAGGACAGACAGAAAGGTGAGGCATAGACAGTGTTCTAAGAGAAAAGGTGCATTTTATTTGTTTGTACTCTTTAATTCACACCTTAAAACCATTTACAAATCTAAAACCCTTCACAAACACCTAATACGACAAAGTCCCAACTGGATCAATCATGAAGATGTCAGGAGGCCACAAGAAGGATAGATAGAGCAGAGTGAGATCCACAGACACTAACCCAGCAACCTCCACTGACTCAGCAACCGGAGGAACACACTCTATTGAGTTTTGGTAGGTGCCGGTGTGGTGGGTCTGGCATGCATGAAAACCTCCACCAAAAGGAGGGAGCTGTCCCCTCCAGCCCAAAGAGGTCCACACAGCCCCCCCGCAGGAGCCACCAAGCGGAGACCCAGCCCAGGAGCCCGGAGCGACCCCCCCCCCGACACAGCCAGAGCCCCAAGGCCCGCGCAGCAGGACGGGCCATAGCGGACCCCCACGGCGCCCCACCGGCCCACAGCCCCACCTCCCCCACGACCACCCGCCCCCCCATCCTCCCCCACAACCCGGCCCCCCCCGCCCCCCAGACCCCAAACCCCCGCCCCCCCCACTGTCCCACCCCCCGCCACCCACCCACGCCACCCCCCCTCCCCCACCATGCCGCCCACCCACAACCCACCCCCAACACCCCCCCGCCCCCCCACCAGGCCACCCCCCCACCCCTCGCCCAGCCACCCCACCCCATCCAACCACACCACCCACGCCACCCCTTCCACACCCAAATCCGGGAGGCCACCCGCTCACCGGAAAACAGCACCAAGGGACCGGGCAACGGCACCGAAAGGGCAGACGAGCCCAGCCCACCTCCGGCCGCCCAGAGAGACGCGACCCTGAGGGAGGGAGGGAGGGAGGGAGGGACGGAGGGAGGGAGAGCAAGGAGCACCAGGGGAGGCGCAACAACCCAGGCCCTCGGGCCCGGCAGGGAGAAGCCCCGGAGATCACGCCAGTAAAACTATTGTGAGTTGCCCTGTTACTGAGTTCACCAGTTCCCCAACTGGTGAATACTAGCCCTGCACCGTGAATGTGACCCACCCAAGTGTATATACAAGTATGTGTGGTGTCTTAGGATTGGGGGGTCGGTGAGGCAGAGCACAGGGTAACGAAACCCCCCCTCAGTCTCACCGCAAGCCCAAAATGTGAATGTGTATGTGGTGCATTAAAATTGGGGGAAGAAGTGTCAGGGTGGGGGCATAGACGGGGGGGCCACAGCACAACACTGCACTGGGGCCCATCCCGTCGAATGACGTCCCACCCCATAACCACCCACCCCCCAGGTAGTGTGGTGCATTAAAATTGGAGGGGAATTGTGGAGTAGGAATAGTACCTCTCCACCCCCCCCCCCCCAAGGGATATGTTGTGTGCCCTATGTGTATATTTACAAGTTGTATTGTGCGAAGCTTGTGAAGTGATTTAAGAGGAGCGATCAACGGGGCCCCACCCAGCCAGGCGGAGGGAGGTGTGCACGCGCCCAGTGCCCCCATACACCCCCCCACCCCAATCCCCAACCCCCACCCCCCCAGTCCCGGCGCCCCAGCGGGCAGACGGCGCAGGCCAGGCCAGAACGCCCCCGCGCACCGCACCCGGTCCCCCTCCCCCTACCCTCCTCCCCCTCAGCCCCCCAAGCCCCCCCACCCCATCCCACACCCGCCCTCCCATCCCACACCCATCCCCCGCCCCACCCCCCAGGGGGAGGACGGAAGGCAGGAGAAGGAGGGGGAGGAGGAGACGACAAGAAAGGAGAGGACAGGCAGCAGAGCGGGAAGACGAGGGGGAGGGAGGAGGGAGGAGGGAGGGGGCGAGGGAGAGGGGACAAGGAGGCGGAGGAAGACGGGAGGAGGGAGGCAAGGGGGGAAAAAAGCAAGGAGGAGGAGGGGTGAGGAGAGGGTACCACGGTGCACCCAGAGACCCACTAGGCCGGAACCGCAACCGCTAGCCGAAGAGCAACAGGCCATGCCGGAACAGCGCTGTCCCGAGCCCCCGGGCAACACCCCCGCACAGCACCCGCCGCGGGCACCGGGAGCCGGCCGAGACGCATTGCGACCCAGCAGAGACCCGGGGGGCAGCGCCCGATCCAGACGGCCGCCAGGCCACCGCAAGCGCCAAGGGAACCACGGGAGGCCAACGACACCACACAAAGCAGCCACCCCCATGAAGAGAACACGACAGGCGACCCAGCCCGACCGGGCGCCAGACCCAAACGACCGCCGGGCCGCCACCCACATTTTTAGTCACAGATGGCGACCCGGCGGGCGCCCAAACCAGGCACCCGACCGAGCCGAACCGCCCACCATGCCCCCCCACAGAAGCAGCCACCCCGCAGGACGCCACCAGCCCCCCACGACCCCCGGCCCCCGAGGCGACCCGGCGCCCGCCCAAACCGAGCGCCGCCCGGGGAACAAGGCCAACCACACCGAGCCACAGGGGACAGCACCTGGAAGATTAGCCAAGCATGCAGTAACACCAAGTTAGCCATTCATGCATATAGACAGAGGATCCTGGGGAGTTGTTGACTGTAAGTTGTCGTCGATACAGCCCGCTCGATCCTGCTGACAGCGACTGGGTTCCTAACTGAAGACAATCATTAGTTACACAATGCCAACATACATAAGCAGCAACATATATTGGGGTGATGTGGTGGTTCTCGCTAACAGGCAGAGTCAGGTTACCAGGTTTACGTTAAGGGAGTTAACATACGGTGACCATGTTTGTATAAAATTTAACAACTGATTTTTATTGGAAGCAGAGATTTTCTCCATTGAAATGTGATTTATTAGGAGGTTCAACCAGAGATTAATGTTCAGAGATTGCTTATTTTTCCAGTTAACAAGGATTGTTTTTTTGGCAATAGCGAGGGCTACAAGTAAGGATTGAGATTGTTTGCGTGGTAGGTCCGTTGTTGTTGAGTCGCCGAGTAAACACAGACTTGGAGATAAAGGAATCCTGCAGTTTAAGATAGCGGAAAGTTTTTCTGAGACGTTGGTCCAGAAATTTTTTTCGGGGGTGCACAGCCATAGAGCATGAAAATAAGTATCAGCAGTGTTCTGGGAGCACTGGAGACAGATGTCGGCGTCGGAGAATCCCATTTTGTTCATCATATATTGAGTAATATGTGTTCTGTGGAGGATTTTGTATTGGATGAGTTGTAAGTTTGTGTATTTTGTCACCTGAACCTTTCCCAACACTAATGACCTATCCCAACCCTAACTCTTTATCCTAACCCTAACCTTTCCTACCCTATTTTTCTTAGCCCGAATTCCTTTTTGTTTTTTGTTTTGTATTTATGTTTGTTTTATTTTTCATTTATTTTATCAGGCATAAAAACAATTGTTAGATTAAAAATAATTCACATGTATACATAACTTGTTTAAAAATATTTTTCTTACAACAATATAAATCCAAATCATGGTGACAGCATTGAAAACCATTAAAAACAATAATAATGTTCTGGGTGGGCTGGGAAAAAAGCACTTGCTTCATACCCATCCTATTTTGGTTATGATGATGAAATTGAGAATATAATGTTGTGTTGAAGTGTCTGACCAAAATAAATAAATTCATTCATTCATTCATTCATTCAAAACAGATTCAGAAATAAATGGAGGTTACATGGGGTCAAAAACCATTAATCCATTAAAACACATTATATACCATTAAAAACTATTTAAAAACCATGTAAAAACATTAAAAACTATTCAAAAATATTTTTAAAAAATCATTAAATAACATTCATACTGGCAAAATTTGCATAAAGGGGGTTAACTATATTCATTGTAACTGTTAGAACTGAAAATCCGTAAACTTCGTAGGCGGAGTGACCAAGCTCATAAATAGAGGAGCAGACAGTGCTGCTCACTCTCACTCATACAGCCGAAGGAGAAGCATCTCAGCATTGAGGCTCTGACTGCAGTCAAAGTTTTTTTGTCGTGTGTGCCTGGCCTGAAGAAGACCCAGTCCCTCCAGGATTTCGCGGGCATTTTTCGTGATTGTTGTGGGCAAAAATGCCTGAATTCGCGGCAGCTTTTCTCAAAAATTGCGATAAAAGTTGCGATGTGTTCAGCTTATTTGTTGTGATGAAATTGCAGGAGACAGTGACACTTGCTAAAAAGTTGCATTTTTTTCCAGCTTGTAGAACGTTTCAACACTGTAATTGACAATATTTATTCAGAAATTAATTATTTAACATTCCAACCCATTTCTACAAAAGCTGGCACACCATGGTGGGACATTAGCAGCAGCCAGATACTGGTTTAACATGAAGTGACCTAACTATGCAGGGGGCAACAGGAATTGATGGGACTCAGAGACACCCCCACAATTTAATCAGTTGTTCTTTGTGTCATTTCTGATACGTCCACAGTGGTAGATTTGTTGTAGGATCACAATCATGGATCGTCAGCAGGCCGCTGAGGTAACGTTCACTTGTTGCCATGGTTACCGTGCCGCTATCAGATGCCGTGCCGCTATGAATCCTTAACAAATCCAATAGTTTTACTTATTTAAACCGACAAATTGAAAAGAGTTGTTTTTACCTTGCTGACATGTTTCGACAGCTTCTGCTGTCTTCCTCAGAGCGTCATCTGACGTTTGGTGACGTGTCCTTTTTATCACGTGGTCGGCTTGACAGATCCGTAAGAATCTGTCAAAACCGACCACGCCTCCCGCCGTCCGGTGGTCTCCGGAGGATGGTATCCCAGGTATGTGAAAGGATGTAGGCCCCCTCAACCCGGTTCATAGTGTGGCCCGCCCGCTTCCTGATCTCGATGGCTTCCTTGATCCATCGTCTCTGTTTGTTAGTCTCCGATGTTATGATCCTCCCCCCGTCCCAGTCCATAACGTGGTTCTCTCTTCTGCGATGATGGCTGATTTTTTTATTTTCTTGTTCGGCTTTTTCTTTTTGTGCTCTTGTAAGACGTCCAATAGTTTCCTTTTGACATTCTGTTTGATGTTCCTTTCTTCTTGTTTTGAATGACCTGCCTGTTTCACCAATGTATGTTTTGTTGCATGATTTGCACGGTATTTCATAGATGATGTTACATTTATTGTCTTGTTCTATTCTGTCTTTTGGATGAACTAATAGCTGCTGGAGTTTTGTATATGGTTTTACTGCAGTGTTGATGTTATATTTTCTCATAATGCGTTGTATTGGTTACAATACAACGTTGTATTGGTAACAAACAGAGACGATGGATCAAGGAAGCCATCGAGATCAGGAAACGGGCGGGCCACACTATGAACCGGGTCGAGGGGGCCTATGTCCTTTCACATACCTGGGATACCATCCTCCGGAGACCACCGGACGGCGGGAGGCGTGGTCGGTTTTGACAGATTCTTACGGATCTGTCAAGCCGACCACGTGATAAAAAAGGACACGTCACCAAACGTCAGATGACGCTCTGAGGAAGACAGGAGAAGCTGTCGAAACATGTCAGCAAGGTAAAAACAACTCTTTTCGATTTGTCGGTTTAAATAAGTAAAACTATTGTATAGCATACAACGACAAAATGAACCTAATCCAACTTAACAAATCCGTGGATCCAAACTTTAAGCCGTATCACTGCTGAAGTCTAATCATTTGGTCCTTGTATCATTTCTGACTGACCCTGAAAACTTCATTTAAATCCCTGAGTCTGTTTTTGAGTGATGTTGGTAACAGAGGAAGGATTCACACACGCTGATCGTCACATAACTCTGCCGTGTTCTTTGGTGGAATAATTAATCTAATTTACCTTCATTCTTTCAGTGCTCTAACGGATCTGGATGAAACAGTTTCCATCATGGTGATTTATGTGGTCTGTTGTCTGATCATTTCAGCCGTTCTAATATGTTTAGTGTTTTTTTTAAAGTGTATCAATCGATGATTTTCTTTTTTTGTATTCCACCACAGTATTGCACGGGTGTAGAACAGTTTAGCTCCACTTTGGTGAAGAACATCAGTGAATTAATTGTTTATCACGGTCTTCAGCAGTAATTTTTGTTGGTAAATGAGAGACATTAGTATCTCATGTCTGCATCTTTAAACCATGAACAGGAAGTGAATTCGGTGACGTACGTGCATTAGGTTTGTGCTGGGAGCTGCTATGATTGGTGGAACTCACGGGAGGCGGGCCAAAATTGTGGGAAAGTTGCGGTGATTGGACAAAATTGCAAGGCCGCACAAAATTCGCAGAAATTGGTTGGTTTCGCATGAATTCACCTGATTGCAACATCGCGAATTCCTAGGTGGACTGACGTAACAACTTCTGAGGCTTTTTTGTTTCATTCTCTTGTTTTGGAGAGAATAGTTTTTAGTTCATTTTATTTTCTTTTTCTAAGAATTTAAAGATAAAAATATTTAATTTAATTTAAAAAAGTTTCATTTACTTCAAAAAGATTTCATTTGATTTAAATACATTTAATTTAATATAAAAATATAGCGTTTTATTTAAAAACATATAATATCTAGATAAAAAATATTAAAATAAGAATACAAAGGCGAAATCATAATTAAAAAAATTTAAAAAATGGTCACCGGAGGCTGGACACAGGTCCACTACGGCAAACGGGCCAGCCGCAACCGGTGGGACCGGGTGGAGAGACCACCCTGGGGGAAGGCCCGTTCACCTCCTGTTCCCGTAAGGGATGGTTTCAGTCCCCTCCCCCTTACTCTCAGAAGTTAAATGATGTTTGACTGTTTCCAAATCAAAGTCATTCATGATGTGATGCTGTATTTTTAGGGAAAACTAAAGTAGCTGTACATAAAACAGTTAAACCATTTTAAGTTACGAAAGTATGAACATTTCACGTATGTTGAGTAGTTGTTTATTCAGGATTTAATAGAGACAACATAACAGGTTAAAGGAACTTTATTCTATAAACTCATGTCAAAAAATATACAACAGCATAATTCAGTTAAACAGAAAACAACATGAGTCATCAGAAGAACACAACAGAATGATTATAAGTATTTTTATGTAAACTGACGAAAAAAATCGGAATCGCACATGATCACAATGGCTTTTAAACAATAAGGAAACTACAAAGACTGATAAAGAAAAAATACAAGTCAGAACATATTATAGTTGAACATAGTTGGACAAGGTTTGATTTTTTTATGTAGTTTGGGACGACAGTCTTGGTGAACATTATACGTTCTAAACATCAGTATGTTAGCATTATGATGATGTTGTGTGAATGAATGCTGATGTTAGCTTTTAGCTCAAAGATCTGTTGTTCCAAAGTACATCCTGACAAAGCTGCTGGAGACCCTGAAGTCTTGTAATTCAGTTTTACATTAACAGTGAATAAACCGACTCCCTTTAAAGTGAAAGGATTGTCATTGAACTCTGAAATTATTTCTACATTTAAAATCTTGTATCACTTTGTTTTGTCTCTACAGTTCACAAACTTAGAAACAAGCTGGGAAACAAAGTCCAACCTCTAGCATTTAAATAAAGAGAGATTTTTCTAAGGCAGAGCTGAAGACCAAACCAAAAGACGTGAAAATATTGAAGTTAATAATAACTCTCTGACCTCTGAAAATAGTTTAAACTTGTAAATAAAGTCAAACATCGAGTATTTAAAGAGATTGCTATTTTCCTAAGGAGGAGGTGAAGACCAAACCCGGAGATATTTAGATTTTTTTTGGTAAGGTTTAACATATCAAAAATGTAAAACACAATTATATTTTATCTGTGTATCTATCTGTTGTTGGTCAAAAATTATTGCTCCCTTATGGAAAAACTATTACCATTTACATCTTGGATGCATATCTCAGCCTTGTGCTTGTTGGATGTTTTTCCTTCAACACGCTAGTTTTTTCTGCTCTGTGTAGAAACAGCAGAGGTAACACCAGACTGTTAGAAAGATTAAACCAGACACCAGTCGCCATTATCACACAGCCAGCATCACTTTTCAACATGTACAGTACAGCCCAGACCAGATTCCAAGTAAACTTCACCACCAGTACTCCCAGTATGGTCATAATGGTGTAGAATGCCCTCTGCTTTGATTGGTCAACCCTCTCCCTGCCCCCGCCCTGTTCACCTGGACCTGGACGGATCAGAACATGGAGAACAGAAGCACTGCAGTAGGAGACAGTTGACAAATAAAATATCAAGATGCCTAAATCATAAAAGATAGACTTTGTCAGCATCAGTATACTTGTCTGTACAAAGCAAAGCAGCCAGGCATAGCCGATGGTGATGTTCCTGATTCTGATCCCTCTCTCTTTTCTCAGGCTCAGGTAGGTGATGGGATGAACCACAGCCAGGTAGCGCTCCACACAGGTCAGGACGTGGAATAACATCTGTCCATACCAGGTAAATACAAAAAGATAGAACCCCACTAATAATGTGATTAAATGATCAGTGTAGATACCACAACAGAAGAGAATACACCCAAAGACACCAATCATCTCAATGGTGACCATGTTGTAGGTGAAGCTGTCAGAGTGACTCATGGTTGTTGCTGAGGAAGTGGAGCGATTTTTCCTCCATTGTTGGAAACCATGGTAGATGATGAAGATGAATAGGGGGAGGAGGAGGATGTTGGTCAAGATGAACGTGGTGAAGATGAAGGAGCTTGTTCCAGAGATCAGACAATAGATGTATAAAGGAAGGTAAGAGCTAATGGAGGAAATGTTTGGATGAAGAAGGGAGTCCTTGTAGGATGAGAAGGAGTTTACAGACATCTGAAAGAGAAGAAGACATGACAATCAAATGGATTAAATCTTTGAATATCATCTTAGCATCTGTGAAAGAAAAGAGATCTCAATAATGTTGTCAAGACTAACTGATTGTTTTTATGTCTTAGTTTTAAAAAAGGAAAAATTCTCATGTTCTCATCCATGTGGCTTCAGCTACTTCACACATACTGATCAGATATTTAATTATAGGTAGAGAAGGTTAGTATGGTAAAAAATTAAAAGCCAACCAACCGTCTGAGTGTTTGTTTCTGATCTTCCTCCCTCTGTGTCTCTCGGTGGTCTGCAGACTGTCTGATCCAGATATCCTGTACTGGATGGATATTACAGCAACACTCCACCTCTGAGTTCAATTCAAATATGTTTAATTTGCATTAATAAAACACTGTGACAATGACAAACTGATTGTCAAACAATCACTTGATGAATGGAGAATTGCAGAAACACACTATGAACACACACACGGTGTCCAGGCAAAGTTTGTGTGTTTAAGCCTTAGAGCTGCTCTGGGGGTTCAGGCAATGGGTTCTGTAAAGCGTCTGGAGACAATTTCACTTATTGGCACCATATAAATAATACTGAATTGAAAAAAAAATTCAATTTAAGTCAGAGTCATCACTCACTGTTTGCTTTTAAGCATGTGTTATTTTAATCACACCTATTATTGCAGTGTATTGATGCATTGATTAAGACCTGGATACTGAGGTCCTACAGTCAAGTTCTACTGGTCCTGGATGAGTTCAAGGAGCACTGTCTGGTAGAACATCCAGTTTGACCTCAGCAGAGCAGAGCACGTGTAGAAGGGAGCATGTGGTTTTTGGAGAATGGAGCAATAATTGGCAGAGTTCAATGAGATGACCAACACCAGCAGCAGTCATGCATTCCCAAACCATGATACTGCCTCCACCATGCTGAACAGCAGATATTGTCCATGCGGGAGATGATGCTTCTCCTGGCCTTCTGTAGCCTCACGTTAGCAGGAGGTGATGAAGCTGGAAACTGGACTCATCTGACCACAGAACCTTTTTCCAGTTCCTGGCTGTCCAGTTCTTGGGGCTAACCTGTCTCTCATTGGTCAGGTTCTTCTAGACAGCCTTGTAAGACCCTCAGCCATGATCTAAAAGTCTGGTGGAACATTGGACACCAGTTTGATTTGACAACTGCTGCTGAAGCTCCTGTCATGTCTTCTGTGGTTTTGCTGAAGAAACCTTTGGATGCCCAGATCTTGGTTTGTTTTCCATCTGTTGGTTGGTCTGTATTTCTGCAGAGTGGATCCAACAGCTGAAGGACTTCATCTGCACTTCCTGGATATCTGGAGGCAGTTGGACCCTTCCTGACTGAGACCCTCCTATTGTTGTTTTCTTTTTCAACAGTAACATAAAAATCAAAAATATAAATGAACATAACATGGTAAAGACCTGTGCCATTTTTCATTACATGCATTTTTAATCACATTATTCTCCCCCATCCTAACCTAACCCAAGCTCTAATCACTTTTATTAAGCCATTTTCAACAAACTCTGACATTTTTGACAAGGTCCATCAAAACACTTTGCAGTGGATTGGCAGAAACATGATAATATCACAGGAACATTACGATGGTGTGCTGGAGGACCAGGACCCATTCCAGATACCAGCATTTGAAAAGGTGATGCTGTGGGCTATAAACAGATATAAAAGAAAGCAAACATCTTCATCTGTGGAGGCCGCCAGGAACATGTTGCTGAGACAACCATCACAGGACGTCACATCAAGGGGTTTTCAACCAAAGCTGGGGGACTTTCCACCCCTCTCCCAGCCCCTGCTTCCTGCTGTCCCTCTCCACCAGCCGAAGCCGACTCCAACGGCCATTCCTGCTCTGGTTCCTCCCTCTTCCTCTTCCACATGGGGGCCTCGACAGCATCGAAGGCCAAGAACATCTGGGCTGGAGGGGGCACGACAGGAGGGTTCTCCGTCATCATCACCTGAGAGAACCAGGGACAACAAGCACACCTCTGCGGCCCCTCCACATAACCACCAGGCACCAGTGACGGCTCCTCAACCCCAGGCAGGCCCTCCAGAGTGCTCTGGAGAAAACAGGTCTTGACGTGAAACATTTGTACTGCTCCAGCATTTGGATGTGACCAGTCTCCATGCTTTGGAGCGGCCCCAACAAGTGGGTTTATCTGTCAGACTGAGAACTGCATTACAAACTAAAAGTAACTTATTGCCTACAGTCGAGCCTGAACCTGTTCTACCTGCACCACGTACTCCATCTGAGGTTCGGCAGCCCAGAGAGCTGACTCCATCAGAGGACCAGGCCCAGACGACCACTGACCCCCTGCCGACTCCGAGTCCCCCTCTCCCGCCCCCAGCCAGACCGGCCAGATGGGCCTCCCAGATCACCTCCACAAGGGGAGACCTCAACTGCTGATCTCCCTCCATCGCCTCCTCCACCCCTGGTCACACCCATCTGCAAAAAACAATTAAAAATACAAGTCCAGACATATTTTTACAATAACTCTTCGGATCAGGACACTTCTCCACTTTTAAACACAAGTCACAACATAACACATCCAGAGGCTCCGCTGTCTCTCGAGGTCAGTTTCCATCTCTCCATGGAGGAGAGCGGTGTCGAGGCCACCATGCCATTGTATTCTAACATAGCACTACCAAATTGCAATAGCATAACTATGGTTCTCTCTCCCTGTCAGACTTGACAGGAGGCAAATCATTCACCAGATAGAAACTTTCAGCAGGAGGTCTCCTCGAGGTCATCCACCAGCACAGAAAATCCATATGTCCATGGTTCTGCTGGGAGAGGACCAAGCACAGTAATTAAATTTCGCCTCACCACTAATTTTATCGTGCTGCATAGGGTGATAATTTTATTCCAGGTCTTAGTAGGCCAGTGCACAATTAAAGGCAAGCCCTAACCCTAAACCCTAGCTCAGAGATGGGGATGGGTGACCCACGCCTGATGAAGGCCGAAAAGAGGCTGAAATGTAGCGCTATGGGCTCCAGTAAGGCCTATTATGGGATGGCTACACAAAAAGGGTAAAATATAGGGTTTTTCATTTTATTAAATATAAAAATATATTAAACAGAAAATAAAAAGAATATTATTCTTTTTGACTACAAAGCCTACAGGGCACTTTGATGAGGGCAAGTAGAGTCTGGGTGAGGTACTCCTCAGAGGGATGGCCCGTGCACTTCCGGCTCCTCAGGGAGCTTAGGGCTTCCTGGGGGGCCGGTGCCCTCTGTAATGCAGGGCATTCCCCTACACTTAACCCCCATTCCCTGACTAAGCCCTAACCCCAGGGACCCCCCCCCAACCCTAAAGATAAAAAAAAATGAATTCATGAAGGGTTAAAAATTGGAAAGTTAAAAATTTCACAAGCTTAAAAACAATTTGGTGGTAAAAAAAAAAGTTACAAACATTTCATTGATTGAAAACAATTCATTGGTTCAAAGGTGTTTAAAATTCTAAGAAACTAAAAACAGTCACATTGGGGAGATGGTTGTTGAAATTATTTAAATTAAAGCAAAAAACGGAGGCAGAAGTTAAATAAAAGATAGTCAAAGGAGGAGGAAGTCATTAAAATGATTGAAATCTAAAGCAAAAGAGCTAGGGGCGAGCACGGAATAAACCCAAGAAAGAAGCCAAAAAAATAAAGGGAAGTGCATTTGAGCCGGAAAGCGTTGCTAAAGACCAAAATGAAATTAAGGACTTCTAAAACCTAAAGATTGACAATTGGATAAATTAAACCAAAGTTCATGCTTAATTTGAAAATAAATTTAAAAACTATTAAACCAAAAGTTGGACAAATTGAAGAAACAAAATTTAAAAACCTAACAACCAATGCTAAATCAAAAGGGAAAACCAAATTCGAAATTATTGGGAACCTAAGACACAAAAATAATTTGAAAAACCAAAAGAAAAGGGGCAGAGACTAACGGGGTATATAAAGGACAAGAGGCACAGAGCTCATTTTGCCGGGGTAGTTCATAGGAGCAGGAACTCCAGACAGAGGGAGTGGGTGACCCAGCCTGATGAAGGCCTGAAACGAGGCCGAAAGCTAGCAAAGGACACCCATATAAGAAGGCCTATTAGGGATGGCACAGCAGAGGGTAAAATATAGAGTTTTTGTTTTTCTTAAAATATAAATAAATATTAAATAGAAAAAACAAGCAAACTATTACATATGTTACAAAGCCTAAGTGGTGGAGCGATGAGGGCAGGTGAGGCCGGGGTGAGGTACCTCTCAGGGGGATGGACAGTGCACCTCTGGCCCCTTGGGGAGCTGGGGACCCTGTAATGGGGTCCCTTAAAGCTTCCCAAGGGGCCCATTCCCTCTGTGATGGAGGGTTCCTGTTGGGTTTAAAACCTGTAAAACACAGACAGCACAAAGAAGAAGAGACAGTACTCAAGCTCTTGTATTTTACTTGCCGCAAGGGGAGAGAGACCGTCTGTACACACCGTAGCATCAGACACACAACTCCAAAGATCCTGTGTCTCCTCTGCGTCTTTTTATTTGTTTCAGACAGGAATGTAACACAGAGGGTGGTACCATGACTCAGCATGAGATGACAATGGAAAACCCTTCTTCACGAGCAGTAAGATATTAACACAAAGACCTTCAGAGGCAATCATGTGGTATTTGCGTCTGCTTGCCTTGTTATCTAGAAGGCCTAGTTCTGGTTGCCTCTCGGTATGTGCTGTGGCTACATGTCTCTGCCATAGAGTACAAAGCACACGTAGAATCATGGTTTAAAATACATACAGAGTCATGGTTCAAAAGGCACATTCGTTTCACAGTCAATCAATGATAATCTAAGCACAAGTATTCTGTTCAAAAAATACTAAGTATATTTCTTCTAACATAAGTACTATAAGTATTCTAAACATAATTCTTCTAACAGTTTCCCTAACCCCAACCCTAACCCTTAACCCTTTTTTGGGGGTCTGAAGCTTAGAGGGTCCCAACAAGGAGCACTGGTTGTGGACGAGGCATCCCTGAGGGAGAAGAGGCTTGAACCTTTCTTGTTTCGCGGGACGTGCCTCTGTTTTTGATTTTTAAACCTCTTTTATTTTCAAAAAGATTATGGATAAGAGCAAAACAGCCCCCTGTTGCCTGCGCACATTAAAACCTAACCCTGGCCCGCGCCAGGGGGCTAAAGCTCCTTAAAAGATATAGCCCTAATGACTCAGCTAAGAAGAGGTTTATGAATTTTATAAAAATGTTTTTCTTGTATAAAATGAATGGATGTTTAAGTTGTGTTTGATTTTTTTGTATGGAGGAGGAGAGGGAAGGCCATCTGGAGAAAAAAAAAGACTGTAAAAGACTCACCTATCCCCCCTCCAGCCAGTAGGAGAGGTAGCAGGAGAGAGAGAGATGAACATTGGGGCAGAACTCTGACCTGTAGAGGAAGAAAAGAACCAATCACAGAGAGACACATCTGCAGACGCCTCCATTTTAAACTCACCTGGGAAGCCTCTCCCTCATTACCTCTGATGAAGCTTAGAATAGAGAATAACAGACCATGTGACTAACATGCAATGCATGACGGGTATGAGAGGCGGCTAACATAAACATAGCATCGCACAGTAGTTAAATAAACACTGACAACTAATATCCTTGTTGTTTTAACAACATAAAAAAAATTTTGAATAGAAATTAGTAGTCATGTTTAAGACAAAGAAAAACTTGACCAAAAAGCTAAGAAAAGGTACGAGGAAAAGTTGATAGGAGTCAAGGGGCTAGACCCATACGAGCATTCCGTGTGGACCAAAGATGTTCGCGTATGGCCCAATTTTCAACATGCATACATTTATAATTATATGATTTTAAACGTCAGTGCATACACGCATGAAGTCTTTAGCAACTTCAAATCCCTGCAGCAAGCGCAAGTCCAGTTCACAGACCTGGAGATGTGCAGGGTTGACATTAAGACTGTTGTGCGGACAAAGGTAGGTATCACAGTTTCATTCATTGTACATCTAACGATGGCACCAGAGAGGTGACACAAATACTACATCTGAATTTTTTATTATTGTGCCACCAGAATCAATGCAGAGGGAGTTAGCAGTAGCTTGTAGCCGCAAGATGCTAACACAGTTAAATGGCCACATTTCGCAGTAAAGGACCTCTTTCAGGACGACCAAGTGTGAAGTTGTAACTAAACTTTTCCCTCCAGTCCTTTTTGGAGTGAAACAGCAGAGAAACACAGGCTTCAACTGTAGCTTTAGCAACAGCCTCTTACCACTAACTCATTAATGACTGTAGGCTTTTTCTAAAGATGATATAAACCAAATAATATTGTAAAGTCAAATGTATTAGCATTGCTTTATCTTACATCAAATAATAAATTATCACTCCTAACTGCTTATATTTATAGCTTTAATTTAAATGTGTCCAAGCAAAAATACAAGAGAAAGCTTTATTCACCTTAAAAAGTAACTAAATATATGTTGAAATTATTGTTAGTCGCAATTATTTTTTCCAAGTGCATAATGAAGCAATTTGAATGTCGTCCTCCCTACTCCTAAATTCTAGCTGTAATGGCACTGTAGAAATTTGTATCTTCCTTTGCTTTAGAGAAGCATTCAAGTTGGGTTTGTGTGTGTCTGGTTTAAATATAGATGGGACACCATTAATTTTACTTTTAACCACAATTTGATATGGTGGGATTCTAAAGACAAAATGTTTGATGTCCACTTCTCTAAACATGTTTTCTTCATTGATCTTTTCAGGTGAATCACTCCATGTGCCTCAGCCAAAAGCTACTTCAGCCCTGGGCGATCCTCAAATGAACTGGAGAAGTGGAGAGTGCCCATTGTACATGTATGGCTGGCGTGGCTGAAAAGTGTGTACATGTTGCTGCCCTCCTGTACAAAATTGACACTGCAGTGCGTCTGCGAGGGAATGTCACACCCACAGATGTGCAGGCTTATTGGATTATGCCATCAAATGTGAACAAAGTCCAAGGTGTTCCAGGCCACAAAATTGACTACACCACCAGTGTGTCAAGGAAAAGGGCACTGGAGCAGTCCATCAGTGACGGGCAGAGTAAGAGACCCAGCATCCGGACTCGCATTGGTGGCCAACCGATACAACAGAACACACTGGCAGATTTAAAACCTCTCACAGATCTTATGCATGCACACAGGTCAGAACTTTGCTCTGTTATGGAGAAATTTTGCCACTTATATGCAGACCCTGTCCAGCCTTGTCTCCTCCCAAAATCTCTTCTATGCCTCTATGACCCACAGAAGAGGGGATGTGAACTTTCTGTCCTTCTTGAGCACTGTGAACATTTAAAACCTTGTGTTGCTGTGTCAGACGCAGAGGCAGAAGCACTAGAAGAGGAAACAAGGGAGCAGCACAAATCAGATTTTTGACACACAGCATGAGCAGGAATGATCACTGCATCAAACATGCACGCTGTTGTTTCCACCTCCATTGTAAAACCTACTTTATCAACGGTAAAGAAAGTCTGCTATCCACAAAATAAGTCACATTTGTTCCAAAATTCTGATCCTGAGCCAATCAAATGGGGAAGAGAAAACAAAGACATTGCTAGGGAATGGTACATCTCACAGAGCAAGCTGCAGCACAAGGATCGTAAAGTGGAGAACTGTGGTTTGATAATCAACCTGACATTTCCTGAACTGGGTGCCACTCCAGATGCTCTTGTTTACTGTGAGTGCTGCGGAAAAGGCTGCGTGGAAATTAAGTGTCTGTATACACACCGTGACCACAACTTTCAACAAGCCTGCGAAGACAAGAAGTTTTGTTTGCAGTTGACTGATGGCAAACTTGAGTTGAAACAGAATCACATGTATTACAAGCAAGTCCAAACACAGATCTTCGTTGTGTGGACAAACTCAGCCAGCATCATCCCACGTGTCTTGCCAGATGTAAACATGCGAGGTACACTTTTGCCTGTGGCTCAGGACTTTTTTTTATAAAGTTGTTCTGCCAGAGCTCGTAGCACATCACTACACTGATCCAATGCCCAACACTAGTGAAGTTAAGCCTTCTGCAGATCCTGCACCCAAAATCAAAAGAAAAACAAAAGTCAAGCAATGAATAACGCTCTAGTTATAAGACATATGACATACAGTTTGTGTAGTCAGTGTGTTTAAGCATTTTTCCACTGGTTCTGACCCATATTTGCATTGTTGTTATCCTGTCTACTTTTGCATGCTTTTTGAATTGATTGAGGTTTGAAACAGGTTGTCTTTTGAGCACTCAGCACTTTCATGGTTTGATATTTGCATCTTACAAATAAAGAGACGTAAGTAATTTCATTGTTTTATTTGCAGCTCTTTGAACATATCACATATCATGACGGGGTATTTCATATTCACCAAAGTTCATCGTGTCAACACAACACTTGGGCACATATTAGTGAGTGCACATGACACAGCCACTATCTTATCAAGTAAAGTCATGTCTTTGCCTTCACAGGGCACAACAAAGCCCACACGTATGGTGTCATTTAATATGGTGTACTTAGATCGCAGGCATCCAATGACCCGCTCAACATGAATCCTTACGTGGGCCAGTTTTCATGTCTCCTCTACATCTTTTGCCTCAAGCTGGCTACGGCCCCGAGTAAAAGCGGGAATTTTCAAAGAGGCACCCATTAGAGCAACGCTTTCCTTAATATCAAATCCCTGGTCTGCCAGTACAATGTCTCCAGGTGACAGCTTTTGTAGAAAGCCACAGTTCTCAGCAATGTGTTTGTCACTGGAACGCCCTCCCCATCCTTTAGAAATGAAAGAGATGGTCCTTTGCGGTGTGATGCCAATTAGAAATTTCATTGTGTGTCTACTTTTGTAGGTAGAGTATGTTTCTGCTTTAGCAGATTTTGTGCCTTCTCCATAAAAAGTTCAAAACAGTCTATGATAACTGTGACATGGTCCCCAAACACTTCAACATACTGATGTGGCATGCTAGCCTGTATGCAATGCCTCTTTGGCCAGTAAACCAAAGGGCTTAGGTGAGCATATAGGACACTTGCAGTGTTGGTAAACAAGGTGGATACAGTTGTCCGGCTAATCAAAAAGATGTGAATATGATCAAGAGGCAGATTCAGTCTTAAACGCATGAGAGTCATCAAGGGCATTTGAAAGTGGGACATCTTTCGATCTGTATTTGTTAAGCTGGAGCGAATCTGGATTAGAACACCTATTAAAAGAGCAAAAGATGGAAGCCCTGTATAGAAATTTACTTTAGAGTCATTTTCCTTTAAAAACTCTTCATCCAGTTTTTTTTTTGACAATTCTGCTTTCAATCTGCTGTTCTCCTCCTGAAGACATGCGATTTCATGTAACCTTTGTGAACACATTCTACAATCTTGCAGCTCTTCATTGATTGGTTCTGGTTCTATCTCTGGTTGTGGATGAGGCATTCCTGAGGGAGAAGAGGCTTGAACTTTTCTTGTTTCGCGGGATGTGCCTCTATTTTTGATTTTTAAACCTCTCATTTTCAAAATTCAGTTCAATTCAATTTTATTTATATAGCGTCAATTACAGTCAAATCGTCTCAAGACGCTTTACAGAACCCAAATGCCTGACCCCCAGAGCAGCCCAAAGGAGACAGTGGCAGGAAAACAGCCTTTTAACAGGGAAGAAACCTCGAGCAGAACCCGGCTCTATATAGGGGGGACCCATCTGCCTGCTGGCCGGGGGGGTTGAGAAGGACAGAGGAGGGCAAGGGGGAGGGATGGGAGAAGAGGGAGGGGTGGGAAAGCAAGGAAAACACAACACACATTTGGATACATCCATGACAGGATATGTGACACAGACAAAGTATAAGCTAACATTGAAAACTGACTCATAGTTTACTCTGATGATGTACGGCTCTGACATTAAACATACTCCATATATAGCTAGCAGTAAAATTCAAACAGTATGTAAGTTAGCATAACAGTATAGTGAAGGCGATGCAGAGTTGACTGGTGGAAAAGGGGAGTTGGAAGCAGAGGGCTGGAGGAAGGTCAGCAGCAGCATCCCACAGTGGACATGATGGAGACTGGACCAGCCGGTGGAACATCAACCACAGATCTGAAGCATCCAGCTCTGGGACCAGGGACACTCGGAGAACTAGCACAGGGGGAAACAGAGTGAATGTACTGCAATAACGGTATACATATTAAATGTAAAGGTAGATAGAGAAGGGCTCAGTGCATCAAGAGAAGTCCCCCAGCAGCCTATAGGCCTATAGCAGCATGACTAGAGGCAGAACGAAGGGACGTCCAAGAGGGAGTCAGCTGTGCAATGAAGACACAAGCCGAACCTCTGTGGGTCACCCAGTCAGCCCCAACTATAAGATTTGTCAAAAAGGAATGTTTTAAGCCTGGTCTTAAAAATGGAGAGGGTATCTGCCTCCAGAACCCAAACTGGGAGCAGGTTCCACAGGAGAGGAGCTGATAACTGAAGGCTCTGCCTCCCATTCTACTTTTAGAGATTCTAGGAACAACAAGTAAGCCTGCAGTTTGAGAGCGAAGAGTTCTACTAGGATAATAAGGTACTATCAGATCTTTAAGATATGATGGAGATTGGTTATTAAGAGCTTTATATGTCAGAAGAAGGATTTTAAATTCTATTCTGGATTTAACAGGAAGCCAGTGAAGAGAAGCAAGTATAGGGGAAATATGATCTCTTTTGCTAACTCCTGTCAGTACTCTCGCAGCAGCGTTTTGGATCAACTGTAGATGTTTGAGAGAGCTATTTGGACAACCCGATAATAAGGAATTGCAATAGTCAAGCCTGGAAGTAACAAAAGCATGAACTAGTTTTTCTGCATCACTCTGAGACAGAATGTTCCTGATTTTTACAATATTACGCAGGTGAAAAAAGGAAGTCCTACAGACTTGCTTTATGTGTGAGTTAAAGGACATGTCCTGGTCAAAAATAACTCCAAGATTCCTCACAGTAGTACTGGAGGCCAACGTGATGCCATCCAGAGTAACTATTTGCTTTGAAAGTGAGTTTCTAAGATGTTTGGGGCCAAATACAATGACTTCAGTTTTGTCTGAATTTAGCAGTAGGAAGTTAAAAGTCATCCAGGTTTTAATGTCCTTAAGACAATCTTGCAGTCCAGCTAACTGATCAGTTTCATCTGGCTTCATAGATAAATACAATTGTGTGTCATCTGCATAACAGTGGAAGTTAATACAATGCTTCCTAATAATATTGCCTAAAGGAAGCATGTATAATGTGAAAAGTATCGGTCCTAAGACAGAACCCTGAGGAACTCCATGATTAACTTTAGTATGCTCAGAAGAGTTATTGTTGACATGCACAAACTGGAACCTATCTGATAAGTAGGATTTAAAACAGTCCAGTGCTGTCCCTTTAATGCCAATTGAATGTTCTCGATGCTGTAATAAAATTATGTGGTCGATTGTGTCAAACGCTGCACTAAGATCTAACAAAACAAGTATAGAGACTAGTCCATTATCTGATGCTATGAGAAGGTCATTAGTAACTTTCACCAGAGCTGTTTCTGTGCTATGATGCACTCTGAAGCCTGACTGAAACATTTCAAATTATTCCTTTGTAAGTGTTCACATAATTGATTTGCAACTGTTCTTTCCACAATTTTAGAGAGAAATGGTAGGTTGGATATCGGTCTATAGTTAGCTAACACATCTGGATCTAAAGTGGGCTTTTTAAGCAAAGGTTTGATGACAGCAACCTTAAAAGCCTGTGGTACATAGCCTGTTACTAGAGAGAGATTAATCAGATCTAACATTGAAGAATTAATTAAAGGTAAAATCTCCTTGAAGAGTCTAGTTGGGATAGGATCTAAAAGACATGTTGATGGTTTGGATGTAGAAACTGTTGAAATTAGTTCAGAGAGACATGTAGGAGTGAAGAATTCTAAAGATTCATCAGGTCTAACAGCCAATTCAAAAGCATCTGTGACATTTGTAGGAAGGGCCAGATTAATTTTATCTCTAATCAGAACTATTTTATGTGTAAAGAAGCTCATGAAGTCGTTACTGGTTAAAACTAAAGGAATACAAGGTTCAACAGAGCTCTGACTCTTTGTCAGCCTGGCTACAGTGCTAAAGAGAAACCTAGGGTTGTTCTTGTTCTCTTCTATTAAAGATGAATAATAAGTTGTCCTGGCATTACGAAGAGCTTTTTTATAGATTACTAGACTATTTTTCAAAGCCACATACACTACCTCTGAATTAGTGGAATGCCACTTTCTTTCCAGCTTTCGGGATACCTGCTTTAAAGTCCACAGCTGGAATTATACCAAGGAGCAAGTCTTCTCTGAGATAGAACTTTCTTTTTTACAGGTGCAACACTATCAAGAGTTGTACGCAGTGAGGCTGAAGCATTATTAACATGATAATCCACTTCTGTGGGGGTAAAATTATAATAATTGCCTTCTGATTTATCAGTAAATGTTGCTGAAGTAAACAGTGAGGGTATTATTTCCTTAAATTTAGATACTGAATTGTCAGACAAACACCTACTGTAATGATATTTGTTCTCAGCTGCTAAACAATCCTTTACTTTAAATTGAAATGTTATCATAAAATGGTCAGAAAGAAGAGGGTTCTGGGGAAATACTGTTAACTCTTCAATTTCTAAGCCATAAGTCAGGACAAGGTCAAGAGTGTGATTAAAACTATGAGTTGGTTTATTTACATGTTGAGAAAACCCAATTGAGTCTAATAATGAATTAAAAGCTGTCGTAAGGCTGTCGCTGTCTACGTCAACATGAATGTTAAAGTCACCCACAATAATAACTTTGTCTGAACTGAGCACTAATTCAGATAAAAAGTCTGAGAATTGAGATAAAAACTCAGAATAAGGAGCAGGAGGACGATATATAACAACAAATAAAACTGGTTTCTGAGCTTTCAAATTTGGATGAGAGAGACTAAGAGTGAGATTTTCAAATGAGCTGTAATCAGGTTTAGGCCTCTGGTTCAATTTTAAACTAGAATGGTAGATTGCTGCTACTCCTCCTCCTCGGCCCGTGATTCCAGGAATATGACAGTTAATATGACTAGGGGGAGTTGATTCGTTTAGGCTAACAAATTCTTCCTGCTGCAACCAGGTTTCAGTCAAACAGAACAAATCAATCTGGTGATCAGTTATCAACTCATTTACTAGCAGAGATTTAGACCAGAGAGATCTAATATTTAACAGACCACATTTAATTTTCCTGTCTCTTTGCTCTGTTGAAATAGTGGTATTAATTTTTATTAAATTTTTGTGGTTACTATTTCTTTTGTATATTTTTGATTTGTGTAATTTATTGAATTTTGGTGGTCGGGGGACAGACACAGTCTCAATAAAATTAACTGAATTAACTGAATTACTGGAGGGTGACAGCTGTGAGGAAACTGCAGAGAGGTGTGTAAGACTACAGCTCTGCATCCTGGTCTTAACTCTGGGTTGTCATGCTTTAGGAGTACTAATAAAATCAGCCATATTCCTAGAAATGAGAGCTGCACCAGCCAAAGTGGGATGGATGCCGTCTCTCCTAATCAGACCAGGTTTTCCCCAAAAAGAGCTCCAATTATCTATAAAGCCCACGTCGTTTGATGGACACCACATAGACAACCAGCGGCGAAACGACGACATGCGGCTAAACATGTCATCGCTGGTCAGATCAGGCAAGGGTCCAGAGAAAACTACAGAGTCCGACATGGTTTTGGCGAAAGTACACACCGATGCCACGCTAATTTTGGTGACCTCCGATTGGCGTAACCGGGTGTCGTTACCGCCGACGTGAATAACAATCTTACTATATTTACGATTATCTTTAGCCAGCAGTTTCAAATTTGCTTCTATGTCGCCCGCTCTGGCCCCTGGGAGGCATTTAACTATGGTCGCTGGTGTCGCTAGCTTCACGTTTCTGACTATGGAGCTGCCAATGATCAGAGTTGGTTTCTCAGCGGGTGTGTCGCTGAGCGGGGAAAAACGATTAGAAACATGAAGCGGTTTGTGGTGAGCCGGGACAGCAGGCTTGAGTTTAGGACTGTTTTTCCTACGAACTGTCACCCAGCCACCCTGGTTTCCCAGCTGTTCGGGAGCTGCTAAGGGACGGCTAACAGATGCTACACGAGCTAAGCTATCGCGGTCCGCACCGGCTAAGGGCGCCTGGCTAGCTGCTAGCGGGTTATTTTCCATGGTGCGGAGCCGCGATTCCAATTCGGAGAGCCTCGCCTCCAGAACTACAAAAAGGCTGCACTTATTACATATTTCGTTATCACGAAAGGAGGCAGAGGAGTAACTAAACATGTGGCACACTGAGCAGGAGAGAGAGGAAGAGGCAGAAGCCATGCTAACACCACGACACAGCGCTACAAGAGGAAATGATGCAATACGCTCACCGTAACGTCAGACGTCCAAAGGCTCCAGTGTCACATCACGCATGCTCTTTTACCTCAGGACACCCGACTGGTTTCTCTCAAACCAACAGTGTTCAATGGGATGTGGTCAAAGGGAACCCCCTGCTATTAACCTACACAGGGGCTATTTTTATACCTGGTAAAATGTATTATTTTGCTTTTGTTGTGAACTGCGTTTTTTTTCCCCCAAATATTTTTTTTCTTTTTAGATTGTTTTCTACTCTACTGAGTATAAATTCGCAACTACTTACATTAATATAAAAACTATCATATCAATACATGAAACGCATACATTTCCTGACATTCAGTGTCACAATACTGCACGTCATAGTCCCTCCCACAACATACGCAAATACCCTATCCAGCTCATTCCTCTAATACCTATTCCACAATGGCATAAAATAACTACAACATACATACATACATAATACACTACAAGAACTACAACACATCAGCACAAAACGCTCCAATACCTCAGGAAAGAAGAAAGCTAAAAAAAATAATAAGAAAATGGATCACAAACAAGGACTTGCTGCAACATGTCTGAATCCAGCCTCGCTGCCGTCGGTCCAAAACACGGCCCATGCCAGTCTGCTCAACAAAATAATGCTACTTGCGGTAAGTTAATAACTTTCATATCGTTTCTTCTTTTCATATTCACACATCATGATGTACAATTTTACACACAATAAACTTAACACGACTAATACTAACACACATCCATGACTACATTTCATTATCAATCAAATCAAACTTTATAGAGCACTTTTCATACAAGAGGGTAACACAAAGTGCTGTACAACATTTAAAAACATCAAAAACGAAAAAACCCTCCCACCTTCCCTCCATGTAGACACACACACCACTGGCTGTAGGGAGACATGGCATGACACTGAACGATTGTGGGAAACGCCTCCATTGGGCCGTCCACACCGGGAGGAGCCCATGCCCGCCTGAGGTGCCCCCCGACCCCAACAGACACGGGGACCCCACACCGAGGTGGGGAGCCCCCCAACCAGCGGCCCACACCCCCAGCAGCAGACCAGACACAGCCCCAGTGTGGGGGACCCCCCTGAGGAAACACTGGAGTTAAAAGAATAATAAATAAATCAATAAAATAAAATAAACAAACAAATAAATAAATGTATAAATAAGTAAAGGATAGAAAGTAGAAACAGTAAAATACATAAGATAATAAATAAGTAATAACATAAGAAGGCTTAAAAGGTCAGTTAAAAGGCTGATTAAAAAGGTGAGTCTTTAACCTTCTTTTTAAAACATCGACACTCTCTGCAGTCCTGAGGTTCTCCGGCAGGCTGTTCCAGAGGCGGGGGCCATAGTGGCTAAATGCCGCCTCGCCGTGGGTTTTGGTTCTGGCTTGTGGTATGGATAAAAGGCCGCTGCCAGAGGACCTCAGGGTCAGTATGTTAAAAGGAGATCAGACAAATAAGAAGGCACAAGGCCTTTAAGACATTTAAAAACTAATAAAAGAACCTTAAAATCAATCCTGAAGCAGATGGGGAGCCAATGCAGTGACTTTAAAACTGGTGTAATGTGTTCCCGCCCTATGGTCCTTGTGCAGCTGAGTTTTACAGTAACTGTTGATTTAAAATGCTCTTTTTGGGAAGACCAGAGAGCAGGGCATTACAATAGTTTAAATGAGAGAAGATAAAAGCATGCATTAGCACCTCCATGCTGGCCTGAGAGAGAAACGGGCAGACTCTGGCTATGTTCTTAAGATGATAAAAACCTATCGTTGTTATGTTTTTAATATGAGGGATAAAATTCAGCTCAGAGTCAAAAATAATGCCCAGGTTTTTTTTTTTTTTTACAAATTCTGCTGGTTTAAAATCTTGTAATTTCGGTAAAAGTTTCTCTCTCCGACCTTCAGGAAACCTCAGTTTTGTCCTGGTTGACCTGTAGGAAGCTCGCTGCCATCCATGAATTAATGTCTAAAATACATTTTAAAAGGGTATCTATTGGCCCTGCGTCATCAGGAGACACGGCGATGTACAGCTGTGTATCATCAGCGTAGCTATGGAAACTGATGCTGTGTCTCCTGATGACGTCCCCAAGAGGAAGCATATAAAGAACCTAAACCATATAAAAGGACCTAAAATTGACCCTTGGGGAACCCCGCACATAATCCCGTGGGTTCCTGAGGAACACGTATCCATACTTACATAAAAACATCGGTCTGTAAGATAAGAGTTGAACCAGTTAAAAACAGTACCAGAGAGGCCTACATGTGATGGTCTACTGTATCAAAAGCAGTGCTTAGATCCATTAGAACCAACACTGTTAGTTTTTTATTATCTAAATTCCACCTGATGTCATTTAAAATCTTTAAAAGTGCTGTCTCTGTACTGTGGTTCATCCTGAAACCAGACTGATGTTTTTCTAAAATGTTAATTCTGTTTATAAAGTCATTGACTTGATTAAAAAACAGTTTCTCTAAAATTTTACTTAAAAACGGTAAGTTGGATACAGGACGGTAGTTATTAAGAACATTAGGGTCTGGACTGCTCTTCTTCAGGAGGGGCTTCACCACCGCCGTTTTAAAGGCAGTGGGGAAGACACCCATCTGAAGAGAGCAGTTCCTCAAAGAATCCATAAAATGATTTTAAGAGTGGTGTGGGAATAGGATCTAAAAGGCAGGTTGTTGGGTTTACTGGGGAGAAAACTCGACCAAGTGTCCTTGCATCAACCAGGGCAAAACTCTCCAGGGTTTCCTCAGGCAAGGACAGCAGATCAGATGTGTTAACAGGGAAGACTTGGTGGGATAAAAGGCTGGATCTGATGTCCTTGATCTAGGTTCCAAAGTGGTCTGCAATGTTCTGACAAAGTGTCTGATGGTGTCTTAAAAACTTTATTAAAATTAGTGCCTGTTAAAACATTAAAAGTGGATAAGAGGAACCGGGGGTTGTTTTTATGCTCTGTGATGAGTTGTGAGAAATGAGAAGTTCTTTCCTGTTTGACTGCATTATTGTAGGTTTGGAGTTGTTGACGCAAGATTTCATGATGAACTGTTAGTTTTGATTTCCTCCATCTCCTTTCAGCACTCCTGCAGTTTCTTTTTAAGTGATTGATTTTATCGTTTTTTTTCTCCATGGGGGTATCGGTTTCTTTCTGATTGTTTTTTGTCAAGAGTAGAGCCACTGAGTCCAGGGTTGACTTCAGTCTGTTATTAAAATTGTCAACAATAAAATCACACAGTGCAGGCAAAATTTCGGCAGGAGTGCTCTGTAAAATCTCAATAAAATTTGCAGCCATTTCAGGAGTTAGATAACGTTTCCTCACTGTTCTCACCGGGGCCTCCTGCTGGTTAAAACTGACGATATTAAAAAACACACAGTAATGGTCAGACACAGCCAGGTCAACAACAGAGGACACACCAATGGACAGGCCATGGGTTATAACCAGGTCAACAACAGAGGACACACCAATGGACAGGCCATGGGTTATAACCAGGTCAACAACAGAGGACACACCAATGGACAGGCCATGGGTTATAACCAGGTCAACAACAGAGGACACACCAATGGACAGGCCATGGGTTATAACCAGGTCAACAACAGAGGACACACCAATGGACAAGCCATGGGTTATAACCAGGTCAACAACAGAGGACACACCAATGGACAGGCCATGGGTTATAACCAGGTCAACAACAGAGGACACACCAATGGACAAGCCGTGGGTTATAACCAGGTCAACAACAGAGGACACACCAATGGACAGGCCATGGGTTATAACCAGGTCAACAACAGAGGACACACCAATGGACAGGCCATGGGTTATAACCAGGTCAACAACAGAGGACACACCAATGGACAGGCCATGGGTTATAACCAGGTCAACAACAGAGGACACACCAATGGACAAGCCATGGGTTATAACCAGGTCAACAACAGAGGACACACCAATGGACAGGCCATGGGTTATAACCAGGTCAACAACAGAGGACACACCAATGGACAGGCCATGGGTTATAACCAGGTCAACAACAGAGGACACACCAATGGACAGGCCATGGGTTATAACCAGGTCCAGGGTGTGTCCTCTGTTGTGAGTCGGCTGTGTGACATGCCGAGTAAAATCAAGACAGCTTAAAAGATTTAAAAAGTCTCTGGACATTGAGTCCGAGATGTTGTCAGTGTGTAGATTAATATCACCAGTTATTAAAATTCTGTTGTATTTGGTGTGAATGATTGACAAGAGATCTGAGAATTGACTGATAAAAGGCTGGAGTGATGGGGTGGTCTGTAGACTGTTAGACAGAGGATCTGGGTGCTGCTAAAAACAAAAGCATGATGCTCAAAAGATGCATAACTGTTAAAGAATACTTCAGTTGGGGTGAGATCATTTTTAGTAATGGAGGCTGTTCCTCCTCCTCTTCTACCCTGTCTGATGGAGAATAAAAAATTAAAATTCGGTGGAGAAGCCTCGGTGAGAACAACAGGTGCGTCGGTGCCAAGCCATGTCTTTGTCAGGAGAAGGCTATCCAATTTATGATCTAAAATCAAATCATTTGTGATAAAAGATTTGTTTAAAAGAGCGCGCGTTCAGCACGGCCATGTTGATGCTCGGACTGAACGTCCGCTCCTCCTGGTGTTTTACAGGAAGCAGGGTTCTTGGTCGAAAAACAGTCCGGGTTTTGTTGGGTCTGTTGAAAACAGTTTGGATGTAATGGGTGATGTAATCTGGTGTTTCTGTGGGCAGAGGGTGAGTGAGGTGTGTGGTGAGTGGGCGTGGCTTATTAGCAGTCAGCCGGAGTTGATTGGACCACATGGTGTATGTTATCTGTTAAAACGGAGCTGCCCAGTGTGCTCGGATGCAGTCTGTCCCGACGATAAAAAGCAGGGCGGTTTCAGAAGAGATTAAAATTCAGGTTGTGGGCTGTGCAGGTGTGCCGGAGCCAGACACTCAAACTGAGGAGTCTAGAAAACCGCTCAGCACCGCGAGACAGTCGGTATGGGCCCGCTGATAAACACCGACTTACCACAGCTTTGCAGAAGGATGAAGAGGTCCGTAAAAATCCCTTTTTGTCCGTTCAGACTGCCGCCGGGTCGTGTCATTTGTTCCAGCGTGAATAATCACACGGCGTATGGAGGCTGGTGTAGCAAGACTGCAAAGGCCCTGGAATTCCTGAGCTGATCAAAACTCAGATAAGCTCTCCCTCTCCAGCACTGACCAACACCCATCTCTATAGGAGGATTGAGACATTTGTATTTCTGTAGGTTTTCATTCACAGAAGGATGGAGCTCCTGTGAACATTTAAACCCCTGGAATAACTTCTTCTTTTTAAAAGACAATGACTTTCAATTATATGCTATGGATGTTTGTTTAATGAACTTTCATGCTAAAATCCCTTTTCAGCGTTAGGAGACCCTCAGCCGGAGACGTCTCTGCATTCCACAGATCAGATAACAAGTCGTAAAACTTTATGGCAGGAGGCTGAAACAGAGAGAGACACACTCTTTAACTGAAGAGACTAATTACTTCAAAGTTCATATTTCTAAAATTTATTTTGTTCTTTCCTGATTACCAAAGTTATAGTGAGATTATGTTGTACATCATATCCGAATTTGACAGTTATATTTGTTACAGAAGCCTAGATATCGAAATGCCTGGTTAATTGACCTCTCCCACAGGATTTTGGAATGAATTCCCTTATTAACCTCTGAATTTCCTCTCCATTTAGGTTGAATGATGACCATTGTATTTACCTGTTACCAAATCTCTGACTTGTTGTTATATTCTCACTGTGATACATATTTTTAATGTCATAAACATAAACATATAGTTATGAATGAAATGATTCACATCATATGAACGTATGTATTAATCTACACATTTCACTTTCACACAACTGAATATGGTGGGATAGACAGATCGTGTTTTGTGCGTTTAATATCATATTTTAATCCATTCTGGATTCCTCTTTCTTCTCTACTCTGTGAGAACAAAGAGATTCCAAATTCCACCAGACTCGCGCCTAAAAGTTCTCTCTCTCCGCCCAGGTCCTCCCCTTAGCTGGACCCACAGACAAAGTCAGCCTCATCATCATCTCTTACCCCTCTCTTACTCTCTATTACCTGAGGAATCCATGACAGAGATTCCCATTATTTTCTTACCTAAAGCGCGTTTTTCCTATCTTTGAAATTCCCTCACCATCTAAGTTTGTTAACTATTTATCTCTTAATATTTTTGTAACTTAAGGAGACATTTTGCTCACGTTAAGCCGAATTTTATTCGTTTTAATCTGAAGAACAGATTCAGAACCAGCATTTATTTTTCTTAATTTTGACCGTTTTTCATCAACACCCGTTTTTCTTGGCTAAAGCCTGAGAACCATCATTTTTAAGCCAAGCAACACTCAGCTGTGACCTCCATAGACCTGCTGGATCAGGTCTTTGCATAGAATCGATCAACCCGCGGCAGGACATCCAGGCGGCCATAACGACGATGCACCGCTCCGAACCCGCAGGTCCAGACCGTGTGCTGCTAATCTGAAGGCCTGCAAGTCCCAGCCCCATGACGGTTCACTTCAATAACTCCAGCTGAGTTTGCTCTGATTCCATTCTATGGGTGATGTACTAACAGCTTGGTCAATTAATTAATTTAATCAATTTATTCTTTTACAAATCATTAGAATTCTTAATCCAAATTACTGATTACCTCGTCAGGTTAGCTCTGGCTAATCCTCACCATATTTCCTTCTCTCTCACACCTACTTCCACATCCCTCACACATGCACACATCACACACACACTCCCACATTCCACACACACATGTAGTCCTGCACGCACACACACACACACACACACACACACACACACACACACACACACCATATCTACATTGTACATAGTTCACTTGTCATTATTTTCATAGAATAGTTAATAAATACCTCATTATAGACCAAATTACAGTCTTGTGTTTCTTTGTGTAGAATGTGGTCAATTTAACCGAGGATTCAAGACTTTTTGATATGAGATTGATCAAATTTTTTATGAATATTAATTTTTTTATTAAAATTAATATTTTTCCCTGGAGATCTAGGGTGGTGCCCCAATTATCGATAACGAGAGCTATAAATCATAACGTAGTACCGCTACACTGGGGTGGACTGCAGCAGCTCAGGGAGTTTGTTCAGAATGAAGGCAACGGTGGCACCGGGGAAACACCGTGTGGTGGTGCTGAAGAAAAGGACGTTTCTGACAATGCTGTCGCCGATAATGAGTGTCGTAGGGCTGAACAGAGGACGAGGCGACAGGTGGGGCAAGCCACCAACGTCTCCATCTGGAGCTGGGGAACGCTTCGCTGACATCTCCGGGGGGATGAGCAGGTAGAGAAACCAGAGCTGAAACTGAAGATCCACTGGTCTGGTCTGGTTGAGCGAGCCACCATTGCGCCTATCCTGCAGTCCATGACCAGACGAGGCTTCGGGTGAGGGAGCCCTCTGCAGAGCACCCGAACACAGAGAGGGCTGTAGACCCTCGGAAACACGTTTCTGCTTGGAACTGTGCGGCTCCGGGGGTGGATGTAAATCCGAGATGCAACCTTTACCAGCAGATCCCACTGCCCCTGGATTGTCGAAACCTCCGGAGCTCCTCCGCAAGATGGCCTGTTGTAGCAGCTTGCGGTGGGTGGAGGAGGGCTTTGCCGCAGGTTGCTGAGGGGCATGTTCGCCCAGTGGAGGAAAATCCTTTCTGCTCAGGATATCAAACCTGTTGGTCAGTGGGATGGCCGGAGGTAATGTGGGAGGGGAAGGAAGCACAGCATGGTGTTTGTCCCTGCAGGCAATGGACCACTTTTCCACCGGCATACACCTGCGACACCGCAGGTACAGGGGAGGAGGCGGGTCCTGCCGTTGTCCTGGGCTTTGCTCCCAGGCGAAGCCACGGATCCTCCGGCAGGGTCGAGGCAGCCTCGGGTTCTGGGGCCCCAGTGATAGTAGAGTCGGACCATGGAATGGTGAGATCGGCGACCGTCCCCGGAGCTGCTGAAGCGGGGCTGCGAGAGAGACCGGCCATGTTGGTGAATCCATGACCGGAGGCACTCATGACGACGAGGTGCTTTGCCTGGGTCATAGCAATGGCAGAAAACTCCACAATGAGATTATTTTTCTCAATGACCTCTGCTCTCAGCGATGTGATGTTTTTCTTCAGCATCGAGATGGTAAGTGAGCATGAGCAGGAAACACAGTCAGACTTGCTATCAGCCATGGCGGCCATCTTGATCTGTGTTTTTTTTTGATAGTCAATCAGCACATAAAATCACACATCATGACCAGTTGTGTGCACAGACAGACATGAGTTGGTGCTAAAGTACCTTGCCCTTAGTGTCAAGCAAGTGCCCTCCCATCTCAACTTCTCTTTTTTTTTAAAAATTGAAACATAAGTCACACACACACGACCCACACCGTACCGCGACTCGCCACATCCCAACTCGTAACATGAACACAATTAGCAGACACCACGCGTGGCAGCAGTATAGAGTGGGTATGTTTCTCAAATAGTGAAGCATGACAAGGGGTGGACTGAATGGGAGGAAAAGGTCCGTCTACATGGATATCAGTAGCTGAACTATTGTTTTAATGTCTGTTCTTCATGGCGCACAACCTGCACTGGCCGTTGTGCGCATATGGTAAGGTAGGTGCTATGGTTCCCAAAAATGTGCGAACGCATCGTTAATGTGTAATTGAAACATCGGCATACTTGATCACATCCCCAACTCGGCTCATCTACTACGATTATTTTCCAGGGGTGTCAAACATGCAGCCCACGGGCCAAAAACGGCCGTGAGATGATCCATTTCGGCACGACTTTGCAAAGGCTCTAAAAATGACAGAGAATTACAGAGAAGGCACGCAATTAGTAAAACTGTAAATATTAAAGAATTTCTATAACTTGACAAGTTGTTTTAGATATCAGAATGTATTTTTTTAAACAAAAACAAAGGGGAAAAAGTTGGAGTTGTGGTGATTTATTAGTTATTATGCTGTGTTTTTACTGCTAAGTCCCACTTGAGATCAAATTGGGCTTTCTGTGGCCCCTAAACTAAAATGAATTTGACAACCCTGATCTTCACTGTGAAAAACATCAACAAAATGGAATCACATAAAATGACAGCAATCAAGTAATTGGCATAATGTGTGTCATGCTCCTCCCTCTCCTGCTCGGCGGTCTGGCACAGCTGGCTCGAATGAGCAAACGAGCACAGCTGCTCACTATGAACAATCAGGGCAGTATAAAGCCTGGCTCGCTCCTCAGGTCCAGTGCTGGATCATTGCCTCACACCACATGCTTCAAGCCGGATACACACCGCTCACTGCCGCATGCCACACTCACATCGCTGCCTGGACTCTGTATGGAATACCTGGCCTGTTTCTCACCTCAGAAACCCATCGTCTGCTCGACATCCCCCCTCCGCTTGCACCCCTCCGTCTGCTCCCGGTCAGTCTGCTTCTCTGCCCTTGCCACACTCCCTCCACCTGCTGCCTGAACTCTGCCTCTGTCCCGTCTCCAAAACCCTGGACATTCGTAAGTCACCTCTCCCCGTTTTTAGTTAATTATTTTCCTCCACAGCCATCAGATCCGTCACCCTCCGTTTAGTTTTGGTTCAGTTTTTCCCCTGTGCCTCCCACTAGGAGTGTTTTCTGTTTGTACTTCTATACACATCCATATTTATACATTAAATCCTTATTAATTCACCTGCCTGCCTGATTCGCCTGCTGCTTGGGTTCAACCAAATAGTTTGTGGCAACATGACCACAATGAACACACAACCAATGTTATTTGGTGAATTGGTACAGCATATGATCAGTATACTGGAAATGAATATTTAGTTTGTGTAGGTTTATTATTAACCTACATTAGGCAGAGGCAATACTTGCCTTAATTGCTAAATAACAAAGGAAAAAGTAGCCTTGTGCCTTGTTGTAGCCTAATGTTCTACATGCTGCACAAAGTGCCCTTTTTTCCCCACTGAGCACCTGGCCCCCTAAATGTCTGTGCACGCCACTGATCACTTCAACTCACCAGTTAGAAGACACACTACATCGACATTTGTGGATAGTAATGGTTATTATGACAGTATTCATCAATCAAAAACACATTGTCCAACAACCTATCAACAAATATACTTTAACCATTACACATACATTTACCAACAAATGAACGTATGACACCATAATGATATATATTTAAATATGTAATTTTCCTACAGTACGTTTGTGCTGACAATGAAGTGGAGAGGACCACACTAGTCACAACAGCCATAGAAGTGGCAACTGTGGCCATCGAAAATATAAACAAAAGCCACAGGACCAAAATGTCTGCACTACAAAAACAAACCTACTCACATCAGACAAAAAAAGACTTCAGTAAGAAACTCCAATCTAGAAGAGGAGCTGGAGTTCCTGAGCAAAGACTTCACTGATGTTGGTTAGTACTAATATCATATATAAACAATCACCTGAACATAACTTTCTAAGCCCCGAATACTCACTTCGGGAAGGAAAGAGGAGACCAAATGGGGAAAAAGAACAAGTATTGAAACTGAAATAATTTTGAAAGACAACAACAATTGCTTAAAACAGTGGGAACACACAAAACATGAATAATTCCATTGAATTCTCATGTAATACCACAACAGGGAAAATATTTCATATCATTCGATATGGAACAAAGTTAGAACAAAAGTACCAATCCATAACATCTTCCAAATACAATTAAATATGAAAAATAACATTGAAATTATTGGAATGTCAAAATTCATAATTTGAAACCACCATCACAAGCAATTATTGAAGATTGGAATATGAACATCCAGCCCTATTATAAACAAAACCATTATTTATACAGTTATAATATAAACAACAAAAAATTAACAAATGTACTACTCGATATAAGAACTACTTATTTTTTTCCTGACACAGATTTAAGCCTCATACTGGTGGAAGAAGGAACTGAAAACAAGGAAGCACCATCAACCTCCAGCCAAGATGTCGAAGCTACACTTGAGCACAACCCTGTTGAAGACAACAAAAAAGCACCATAACCCTGAAACCCAGTATTTGATGGGTAGTGTTGTAATAAAGTTATAAGTGCTGATTAGTTTCTCTTTTAACTTGTGTTAATTTTTTTTGAAGTTTATAGCATTTTTTGAGTCGTGTTGGTAGGTCAGATACAATTACTGTTATGATAGTTGTGGTTTATAATAAATGTTTATCGGATGCTCATCATATGAGTGATGTGTTATAGTGACTTGAATATTTCAAAAATATAGAAATACAGTGTGAAGAGAACAGTGACATTGGAATTTTCTACCAGTTTTTGCATTGTGTTTACAGTTCTAGTGAGATTACAGGTATGATTATTCATAAAAAATATGTACTGGTGAATTTTTATTGAACATTTGATATGTTTTGTGTAGCCTTTTCTTTATGTCACAGAGGAAGAATTTCAGAAGTACGAGGTAATGCTGTCTTTTGATTTTGTAGTCTGTTCTCATTGACCTAGCAAAACTAAACAAACCCCTGCTGGGAGCAAGTGCTAGCTGAGATGACTGAACATTCAAACATTTATCAACTGCGGGTGGGACCGACACTTTCATTATTAAAAGAAATGAAAATTTTTGAAGGACAGTGAGAAGACTTGGTTAAAATTCAGTTTTGGAATTATGTGAATTATTTTTTTTAGTCATGAAAAAGTTTCATGTGGATGTATTTGTTTTTTGAGTCTTACTTTAATTGACTTGTCTGATATGTCCTTTTCAAACCAATCAGGTACATTTGGCTTTGGTCAGAGTATTTCTAAGGATAATATTAATAAAATATGTTTAACCCTTTAAGCTTCAGTCAATTCCAGCCGTTTTCAGTACAAAAAATCGCTAATATTCTATTTTTAAATAAAAAAAAATTACGAAAAATACGGGGAATATTGGACGGGCATCGCGAGGTGCTTTTCCTTGAAAATGACCGATTCGTGGATTTTATACCGACTTCAGGACATGTTTTGGACAAAATAGTTTCCTGGCTTGTGTCATCTGGATGTAAAAGGTTGGATTATGGCCGCTTTTTGTGGAATCTTTTTTTGTGTGTGTAATAATAAACCCGGCAATGTGAGTCGCGCTGTGTGTGTTGAAGCCGTGTATAGAGAACGGATGGATGGATATTTGTTTTTGTCGGACAAATGTGTTTTTCTCACCCGCTGTGGTAATCACATCTGAAAGTGGTTTATACCGGCGGATTCATGAGAATCTAAGCTTTCCATCGGTGTATAGTGTTTGTATAATCGCGTTTGCGGCCGTCGGACATTCTTGAAATTCCTATGCAAATTAGTAGGTGTACCGCCGGCGGTACACTGAAGCTTAACGGGTTAAGCAAAGTAAGATAGGTAATCATTTGGAAATGGTTTAAAGTCCACGTTTGATAGATAGATACTTTATTAATCCCGAGTGAAGTTTAAGTGTGCACCAGCCTTACATACAACAAAAAAACCTCTATAACTACCCTGAACATACTCCAATCTGCCTAAAACTCAACATGTGTGATCACAGTCCAGTCCCAATGCCATCTATCAGGGCCGTGCAGAGACCTTTGGAGAGACAGGTGCTCAAAGTTAAAACATACTAAAATGAAATAAATACAGTGCTGGGGTCTATTGGTTCAGCAAACGTAGCACGAGTCTCTTCCATCTCCAGGTCTAGTAGTTCAGCATTCTGCTTAGTTCATTGCACATCGACGTGTGATCGCTGCGCATAGTGTTACTCGCTTCCCTCTTTTCTTATTTATACATAATAAATCTAAAGTCACAGGGGCCTCTGGAACCTAACCCCCAACACAGAGGAGGATCCACTGCATATAATGGAAAAACCCTACACAAGCGCAGCAGAAAAGAACTCCACAGGAATGCCAATCTGCCGCTCTGGTTTAGCTCAATGTGTTGAGCAGGTGAGCCTGGTACAGCTGTCATGAGTTCAAATGCAGCTTGTGCCACTCTGATGTGATCCTTTGCTACTCTCAATGCTGTTTTATTTACATTTTAAGACCGACCATAGGGCAAGTCAGCCTGGACAGATTTTATGTTTTTACATGCTGTAGTGACATCTTTTGGAGTATTTTTATTTGGCTGACAAAAATAATCCTTGTATCCCAGGTTTTAATATCAACTGACATATGTCTTAACTACTACAACAAATTCAACAAACCTAAAATGACAATTGTTTAAGATTTTCCACATAAATTTCAAAATACAGAAATTGCACAGCTGTATCCCTGAAATATGTAAATGTAAAAAGCTTGCACAATGGGGCGGCATGGCTCGATCCGGTTCGATCCTCGGCCCGCCGTGCTCATGTGGAGGTGTCCCTGAGCAAGACACCTAACCCCTAATTGCTCCTGGTGGGTCGTGGTTAGCGCCTTGCATGGCAGCTTCTGCCGTCAGTGTGTGAATGTGACGTATCATGTAAAGCGCTTTGGGTACCTTGCAGGTATAGTAAAGCGCTATATAAACACAGACCATTTACAATATCCTTTGAAACCACAGGAAATTTATTTAGAGTCTGTACATAACTTGCTTTTTGAGATATGGTCAACTTTGTAACCTGGAAAAAAAAATACAATTAAACAGTGCAAAATTTGCAAAGAGACATTATCAAAACAAGTTATTTACAATAATGCAATCCCATTTCTAAGTGTGTCAGATACTTAACACACATATTTTATGTACAAAACCATTATAGTGTGTCAAGTAAGATGCAGATGTTGAGGTCTCAGAAAGCACTCAGGCTCATTATGGCCCTAAGGTAACAAAGGTTTTAAAGCAGACAAATGAAGAAACATTATAAGTTAACCACATGATTATGCTTGCTGAAATACATACATTCTAGAGTGTTGTTTTATTAAAAATAATGATGATTAAAATGATTCTTATGTGTTTAACAATGAAGTATGAGTTAAGAAGTGATTCAATGTAACTGATTGTGTCTTTAAGCTGTGATATTAAGTGTTCTGAGCTGCTTGCACAGGATGGGAAAAGCAGAAGTGAGAATGGCAGAAGTCCCCTTAGAAATGAGGAACTTGGAGTTTCCACAGGATGACAGGATGGGCTGAGGCCTGCTAGCAGAACATTGTCATAGCAACTGAGTGTGTGTTAAATGTATTTGCTGTAAAACACATGATTCTATGCAACTGTTGTGTGTGTAACAGGAAAAAGGTTGTGTCTTAAACCTATGAGTCAAAGATATGGGCGTACCAAGAGGTAGAATTGTGTGTGAAACGGTGTATGTGTTAGTGGAAGCGGAGAGAGAGTATAAAAAGGGAAGCACAGAGACATTATACGGGAGACGTTCGCCGGAGCTGCAAGAAGAGCTGCAAAGGGAACTTGGCCGGAGTTCTGAAGAATCTTCACCGACTTCTATTGCCCTAGAGACGGGAAGACTACGCAGGACTTAGGCTCCAGAGATCACTGAGGACATCGTTGGAGGCAAAGTCTTTTTCTGACTTTGTTCAACACGCGAAGACCACACTCTGCCAAACGGAGAGTCCTAAGAGGTTCTGCAGTTATCCAGAAGAGACCAATAGAGGGAAGAACCGACTACACCTGAAGAGGCAAAGGAGGCAACAGCACCGGGCTGTTCCCCTCCCCGGGGCTGGGAGACCCAGTGACCCACTACAGCCTGACCAGACGAGGGTTTTCCATCACCACCATACCACAGAGAAGACAGCTGGGGCGTAAGCACTAACGTTCCAGCCGATTCCAGAGATAACTGCCAGACCACGATTGGCTTACAGGACTCCTCCGCTCCCCCTGCTGAAGGAAGAAATCCTTTTGTCCTCAAAGAAGACATCGTACCGAGTCTACTGGGCAATTGAGGACTTCTCCCAGACGCAAGACAAGACCGAGTGATACGGTAGTGGCCACGCTGTTCGCTCTCTCTCCTAAATTTAATAATTAGAGAAGATTGTCAGGTACGCTCAATTTAGTTACTTTAGTATAATTTTTAATCAGAAGTAATTAATTGTTTAATCATGAATTGATGCTGTGCTCTTGCTAAATTTGCTTAATAAAACGCTTTATTGCATTTAAAGAGAAGTCTAATGAAATTATTATAAACCACTGAAAATCTGCATAGTGGTAAAAAGTTAAGTTGATTGTGTGCATTCAAACCAATGGTTCTTAAAGGTTACTCAGTCCAAAGTGAGAGTGTTTAAACATTACCCCTGAGGTTAGTTCTTTCCAAACCTCTAAAACGAACCCAGGAATAGCACCAAGTGCATGCAGTCCTTAGAGAGAAGCTGACCGATAACGAACGTGAATGATAGATCAATTCTACTACTTAGAAAAGCTGCTTGGTGGGATAGCATTTATCAGATAAGAGGGGTGAGACGTTCGGATGTAAGGCAGTCAGAACCTGGGCGAGTGTCTCTCGACTCCAGCTTAATTATTCTGCTGAAACCTGTTAGGTGAAATACTAAAAGGCAGATAGAATCTAACCCTTTAAACGGAGAGCTGGACCATATTTAACCTGAGGCAAGGGTTAAAAAAGGCTAGACTGGCGAACAAGTGCATGCACTTTCTATGGCTGGAGCAAGACGCCTTCCTCTCCCTGGGGTACCAGGATATCAGCACACCCTCGTTCTTTCCTTTTCCTCCTCCTCGTTCCCAACACTGGAAACGCTGGACACAAAAAAATAAAAAATAAAATGATGTAGAACATTAGATTCATGCAGCACATGACTTGTAATAACGATGCATATTTTGCACAGAATGCTTTCAGCAGCGCTACATTTTATTATTCTTTACTTTTCTCGAACTCAAAACAAACATCTTCTCATGAATACAGACTTATGTCACTGGAATGATCAATTCCTTTGATAAGGTTGGCTTCATCCACCCTGTTAACAGAATCCAGACCACACGAGGGCCTGGACTCTTCTCTTACGTGTGACATGTCATGGCCACAACCTGATCATATTTACTTCATTGTACGATGTCCTCTAAATAACTGCGCTGTGTTTTATATACAGTTTTGGTATATACAATTTGTGTATTTTTACTAACCCATAACTGCAATAAAATTTAAACAGCAACTTTGATAAAAACAACATTTAGGGCATCAGCGCAAAAGCGACAGTTTCTTCTGCCCCCTCCAAGCTCTCCATCTTTCACCTTTGTATCCTTATTTTAATATTTTTAAATCTAAATAGTATGTTTCCAAATAAAAAGCTATATTTTTATATTAAACGAATGTATTTGAATCAAATGAAATGTCCTAGGAGTAAATGAAATAGTTTTTAAATGAAATCAAATATTTTTCATGGAAAAAAATAAAATGAACTGAAGACAATTCTCCACAAAACAAGAGAATGAAGCAAAAAAAAAAAAATCACTCCAAAAACCAAAAAGTTGTGTGCCCCACGCGACGTTTCGACCGCTGTTACGTCTTCTTCAGGCCAGGCACACACGAACTTTGACTGCAGTCAGAGCCTCAGTGGTGAGATGCTTCTCCTTCGGCTGTGTGAGTGACAGTGAGCAGCACGGTCTGCTCCTCTATTTATGAGCTTGGTGGCTCCACCCACGAACTTTCCGGATTTTTCAGTTTCAATCACTCAGAATGGATATAGTTAAAGGCATTATGGAGGATGTTTTTTTTGTTTAATTTGTCTGATTCACATAAAATGAATATACTGACCTTTAGTGGACTTGTATGTATGGTTTCTAAAGAAATAAAAAATTTAAAAAAATAACTGTGGACATGGCAGGACCTGAAAAACATCAGCCAATCAACGCGCTCGGACCGAGGCGTTTGGTTTGCTCCCTTTCCTGTCAATCAAAAATCTTCCAGCTCAGGCCCAGTTACGTAGATTACGTACGCCTTGGACTTACGTGTTTTCTGTATGTGTTGCTTTGGTATAGCTTCGTAGTTAGCTGGAGACTTGTTTTGCTCATCTTTTTTTACATAATAGCAGATAAAGATCCAGGGGGACCCAGCCGTAAAAGAAAGTCAGTTTTTGATGTCAGAGAAAATAAAAGACAACTGGATCGAGAGAATGCAAAAACAAAAGTGATTATTGGCGAGTCATTTGGGCGATGGCGTCAGCTCAAGCAACAAATGGACCTAAAGACAGATGCCTTGGTTGCTAAACTCCTTCTGGACAGGTAAAATTTGTTATTGACATCAAGGTGTGCACACATTTTGCGTAAACATTTCATTCTGCGTAAACTGTTGCAGCTATGACAATGTAACATCTATGCCATTAGCCAAGACAACATGGGTGAGGCCTCGGCAGCCTCCCATTTCTATTATAATGCAAGAATCACTCTGACAGGTTAGTATAATAATGAATATATAGAGGTGCACGCACGGTACAGAAATTGAAAATTTACCCAATGCATTCTCTCTCTCTCTGTCGGTCTTAGGACGAAATCGGTAAACAAGGGGCTGCGCTAGCATGCAGCTAACACGATAAAGCTAATCAAACAGGGTAGCCCCCCGTTTATTATTTCGAAGTGGATCTTAAATTTTATTCCATTATTGTGTATGAATTACTTATATACAGCTGTAGAATAAGCAATGTCACTGCACTTTGTGAAATCATTGCTACACTACAGCAGTTTGGGCTAGTATTGTTAGCCGTTTACAGCCTGCAATTGATCGGACAAGCAGTGATGGATGCAAGCTTTTTATAGCACCTGTTCTATGTAGATTATATTGTAGGACAGATTAGCACCATATTTATTTAAAAGTGATGCAGTATACCTTGTAAATGTATGGTTTTTTATGTTGCAGTCAATTAATATTCTCTAATGCCCTATTGCAGGGATGCTGATTTCTCTTGTAAGGTCATTGTGGAATTAGGCAGCAGTAGCAGCAGTGAGGAGCAAACTTCACTTCTGCAGGCAGAAGCTTGGTAATGTAATTACATGTTCTTCTAATTGCAATATTTGACTCTATTATGTTATAGTCCCTCTGGTACCAACGAACCAATAGAAGATATTGATGTGGAGGAATTCGACAGCTTTCAGAACACTATGTGGGTACTCTTCAACATTATTCTTTTACCATTTTGGTTTTCTAATTTATAATGTCAGCAACGACATTTCGTTGCCAAAATTTCACTGCTGTGTTTTATTGTGCAATGACAATAAAGAAAGTCTAAGTCCAAGTCGAAATGTGTTGCAGAGTTGATTGGGATGACGAAGAAAATGCTGCTCAAGAAAGCATTGATGAGACGTGGTATGAAGAGATGGAGACCCAGGTGGTGTCTACGTCAGAAGAAGATGAGACAAAAGTGGATTCAGTCTGATGACAGTCTCGATCAAGACTGTTCCTCCAATATGTCTGAGGTTTGTTTTCTATTTGTAAAATTGAAATAAAAACAACAGTTTATTTTAGCTTTCAATGACTACTATATGTTTTTCTGATACAAAATTGTTTTGTTGCATTACAGGACCGGAGGTGCACTAAAGAAATGGTTATGGCTTGACAACTTAGCGGAGGTCTCTATTGAGGACACGATCCTAGATGACCCAGAGGATGGTGAAACGCATGGAGACACTACTCCTCCAGTCAATGCCATGGTCCTCAGAGAATGATGTGATGGGTCAACCTGCATCTATTATATACCACAGTACCTCCGTCTCCCCATTGATATATGTACAGCAAAAGATAACACCACCAAACTACCATGCAACACTTCTGGACCTTTTGAAATTTCTTTGAAACAAAGATGCACAGCTGTAAAGGTAGAATGGGTGAGGATCTTTATATTCTGACAAATTTCTGATGTACACAAACTGCACACTTTCAAGCTTTTTACAAGTTACACATGGTTTGTTTGTTTTAGTATTGGCAATGAGAATGGAAGAACCACATGCCACAAGTCCATTTGAAATTAAGAGTCAAAAACATACATTTCTTAAATGGAGTAGAAAAACATGTTTTTATTCTATTTCATTGCAGATTTGTCCCAAAGGACACACCGTGTGGAAGTGGAACTCCCAGCGCCAGTTTAAATATGGGATGCTAGCAGGAGACTTCATGTTGGGAGTCAATACACTGCTGTCAGGCAATAACTTCAGAAAAATAGCTCTTATGTTTAAATTTATGAACATGGGCATTATTGATTCAACAACATTTCACAAAATCCAGGACACATTCTGTGTGGACAATATTGAAAAATTCTGGATAAATGACAACAAAATGACAATTGAGAAGCTGAAAAATAAGGATTCCCTTGTTCTACTTGGTGAGGGAATTCCACAATATTACTATATTGGAAGATTACAGAGTGTAATTATAGTATTTGTCACACCTCAAGGCAAGATATCTATGTTTACTCTTCTCTTTTCTATCAAAGGTGACGCCCGTATGGACAGCCCAGGGTTTTGTGCGACTTACTGCACATATACAATGATGGAGAATGACTCCAAACGCATTGTCTACACATTCACAAGAGACAAACATCCAGAGAGGAACTCTGTCATTATGGAGAAAAAGTGCTTTATGAAGTGCGTCGATGCCATCAGCACAGACTTGAAAATAAATGAAATCTGCACCGACTCACATGCGCAAATATCAGCATTGTTTAGTAAGTAATGTAGAGACCACAATTGCTATTTATTTTAATATGATGATTTTATTGGAAACTTAAGCGTTTTTTATATTTACAGACAAGGGAGAATACAGAGACAAAGGAATAAAGCATTCATTTGACATCTGGCATGGGGCTAAAAACCTCAGTAAACGGATTGTGGCAGTAAGCTTTACTTCAGCTATGTTTTTTTAATATGCACATGCATTTAAAATGTTTGGTTAATATTGGTTTATATATTTTACTGGCTGGACAGCAAAAGGATTGTGCCCTGCTACTGGCTTGGAACCGTGATGTAACGCTTTAGGGCTAGGCGGTTCACTACGGCTACAATAGCTGCGACAGAAGACCGTTCTTTAAGGAGCCCAAGGTGTGAATGATGCACAAGAGTCAATATTTGTGTTTTGGTATATGTATTAGAAGGTTGATTTTTTTTTAACAGACATGAGACAGAGGGGGGAAAAAACACACACAATAAATAACCAAAAACAAACCAATGTAAGTACAAAGTGCGTCCAAAATAATTTAACATAAATAGTCCATTGCCGTCTACTTTGTAAACGCAATGCAAAGTTCACAGCAACAACGATCCACGAGTAATCCAGAGTTCGATTTAAGTTTCCATCCAAGAGTTTGGTGGGACAAAAAAAAAAACTGATAGTCCTACCAGAGTGGGTTCTAGCTCGCCATGGGTTGAGGGTTTGGGGGAGTTATAGTGATGTCCGGAGTCCATATAGAAGGATGGTGATTGAAGGTTTCACAGATGATGGAATGACGTAGAGGTGAATCAGTCCCTCTAAAAAAAACCTGACTTATAAAAAGGTCAATAAATCATGTAAGTATTTAGGTCATAAATCAAAATACCCAAGTTACTAAAATAAATGTAACCAATTTAAAGTAGGATTTTAACTGTTTTTAACTTAAGTTATCATTTGAAATAAATAGAAATGACCAAAATAAGTCAAATGAAATAATCAATTTGATTAATAGAATAATCAATCCATAAATAAATTATAAAAGTAATTCACATCGTTAAAGTATTCTAGTAATACTGAAAAGTTAATATTAGCAAAAGCTAATCTCAAAGCTAAAGCTACATACTCGAGCTGAAGCTACATACCAAACTTTGTTAGCTGAGACTACAGCCGAATCATCAGCTGGATCAAAGGTGGCTCAAAGTTGGATCAGACAGAGTGTACACTTCAAATCAATAGTTAACATTGTATTCATGACAAGTACTTCAAAATACTCAAGCAGAGTGAAAGAGTACATATCATCCATGAATAAAGTGCTTAACATATTCTTAAATACACAGTATTCAAAGTAGTTCAAGTATTGCACAATATCACAGAAAGTAGCTACGTCGGGTTCAATTCATTCAAAGCTACCAAAGCTAATAGTACTTTTAGCAGCGGTCAGGAAAGTGCTAAAACCGCACCAACCATAAAAAGCACCCAAAATAAACGGATGTATCTAACAGTCAATATAATATCTACAATTCGGCTGGGTTAAATCATCATTATGTAATCATTTACCTTCAGGATGGAATGTTTGTGGCGTAGCGTCCGAAGCGGCTAAGCGGTCTCAGCGTGTATGTTTGTAATGGGAGTTTTGCATGCGTTCCGAGGCTCCCGACTCTGTTTTAAAACATTGCTTACGTGAGTAACCACACGACGATCTGTTGCATATTCAACAAATGTGGAGTTAAATTCAAACAACTCACCGATTGTTGAGGTCTAAAGTAATGTTTTCGAGGAGAAAACAGCAGTTGTTTGCAACGCAATGAGACAAGCCACAATGCCACAGCGGAGACAGAGGAGGAGGAAGTGAACTCCGTGACTCCTGATATATAGGGTGTCAGGTGTTTGGGGAACACAGGAAAGGGGACCCGCAAAAATAAAAGTCAACAGGTATATTAGATGCGGGTTACAGTGACATCACTAATCATTTCTGGCACATTGTAGAAACCTATGAGGAATTCATGGTAACTACACCAAAAATAGCAAGTCTAAAACGTAATCTTTTCAATCTTTCATTGTATCGATTATTATTATTGTAGGAACTGTGGACTGGAGTTGTACATCACGTAACTGGTGTGCATCAATGGTACACTGGTTCCTGTCGTCATGGGCCATTAGAAGATGGAAACAAGCCATTGATGAAGAGTGACTCAGTTGCACACCAGCGTCTTCGGGAATTGGTGTACAATGCACGTTGGTTGAAGACTGTTGAGAAATACGGGGGCGGCATGGCTCAGTGGGTAGAGTGGCCGTCTTGTAACTGGAAGGTTGCCGGTTCGATCCTCGGCTCATGTGGAGGTGTCCCTGAGCAAGACACCGAACCCCTAATTGCTCCTGATAGGTTGTGGTTAGCGCCTTGCATGGCAGCTTCCACCATCAGTGTGTGAATGGGTGAATGTGATGTATCATCATGTAAAGTGCTTTGGATAAAAGCGCTATATAAATACTACCAAATACCTATCTTTTAGGCAAGTGTTGGTGTGGTACATTATAACAAATTGATGAAATATCGAGTCCACATATTTTAATGTATGCTGGGAAAAGATTCCATTTCAGTGAACCAGTTATGAAGGCCCGTGTCCATCTTGCCACACTTGACTATAATAACCACCTGGACAGACCATATAAGAGGAGGAAGGATGGCTCGATACAGTATGTATATTGTACTATTTTACGTTATAGATACAGTAGAGTTGGTGTACTGTTTTTAATTTAAAAGAATTCAAAACGTTTTATTTTTCTATCAAGAAAAGGAAAAGTCTACAGCAAGAGGACAAAGTCATGGAGATTGTACTCATACAAGGTGAACAAGGAGTACAAATACATCGCTGATCTGCAGGCAATGATACTTCGTTCCAGGATTTTGTCACCCAGGGCAATGACCGGAAGTCGCCCTTTCAGACCAAATGACCCAAGAAGGCTAGGGAGTCTTGCAGGTGGCCCAACACCTACGTTGCAAGACCTAGAACAACAACTACTCAGCAGAGGGCACTGTAAGTTGACTGTACATCTTATTTGTCCTCAAATATTTTTGATAACATATTTTTATAAGTCTACAGATTTTATATTTGCTGTTAATAGCCCACGTTTTTTTTTAAAAAAAATTGTATAATCCTAATTGGCTGAGAATTCATTATCCTGTAATTATGTTCTTATAATGCATTTTGTGTTTCCAACAGTGCAAAGACCAAAATAGATGACAAGCTGATCAGTAAAGTGAAGAAACAAAGATGAAAAAATGTACTGGCTCTGACTTTAAGATCTTGTGGGAACATCTCCTGGTGTCAACGAAGGATTCATTCCAGCCAAGTAGCAAACACCCTAAGCATGTGTCAGACATGGACGGACTCTGTCCCAGATCTAAAATGTCACAGCAATATGCTGATCCTCTCAATAATTAATATACTTTTCTGTTCTAACTTTGTGTTTATCTTTTACACTAAATTTTCTACCTCTAGTTCATGATTTGTAAAAAATCATACTTTACTTTTTGTATGTAATTATAGCTTGTAATTGACTATTGATAGTCAAGTGCTATCTATAAATCTGAACAGACATTTTCCCATATCTCGAACTTTATTTCACAGAAAACAGTAAACAATCACTGGGTTACAGTGCTGTATTAAATGCTTATGCTGACTTGTAACATTGTTACCTCAAATGCGAAGAAAAATAAAGTTATAGGTCGGCTCAAGTAATATATTCAGAATGGTTATTTAAAGTAATAAAACAATTTTGCATCATATGACATGAAAATTGAGAGTTGCACTATCCACAAAAGTATACGGAATCACACTCTTGATGGAATAAACCCAACATACTGATGATTTGTGGTGCACTGCATATCTAAATTGTCTATTGCTTTCTCCAATTTCTTGTGGATCCACTCCTGCCCTTACATCGTTCCATATTCTACGTGCAAGTCTCAAAACGCCTTCCTCAAGTATATATAAGTCCATGTGTGGCATCAAAGATACAGTTTTCTGAATCTTGTCCACAGCATTTTCTCTCTAAAAGGAAAGACATTTCTCTGCAGTGTAAACAAGTGCACCAATTTGGTGGTTGTGCTTGGGGTGGTTGTTGATGGGGATGGGGTGCTTCTCCCTGAGGTGCTTCTGCTTGAGGTAGTTGTGGATGAACTGTGTCAAGGAGGTCAAATATAAGGCTGTGCTCACGGTCCAGGCAACGCTGAAGCAGCTGTTGAGATTCCGCATGGCTCAGTCTCTGTATTCTTGCCTGTATGTTTAAAAAAAGAAATAGCATTTATTTGTTTGACTTCATGAAATAGAAATCTAGTCAACAGACCATATTGCACTCACGTGTCTCTATTCTACATGACACATTCATAATGTCAGAATGGCAGTTTTTTTATGTCTAAAACTGGCAAGTAATGCTGTCTCCAACAACAAACAAAATTTGTGGCTAAAGTGCAAAAGTCTTAGCAACAACATCTGATATGATTTTCTAGGTTGTTATTACATATAATTATGAGAAATTATCAAGAGTCTAGTATGCAGCTAAACTGCATTATAAGTATTTGAGCAAGTAATTATTAGATTGGTATTGTCAAGATATTTTAGAATGTAATGGGTACTATAGTAAAAAATATAAAGTACCTTCACATACATTGTTTTCGACAGTAAGATAATCTTGACATGAGAAAAGCTAAATTTATACATAGCAAATCAAATTGTGTTTTATGTTACCTTATTCTTATAAATTAGTGGTAAAATTTCTGAGAATTTCTTTGTCAATATAATATGTTTGAAACATTTTGATAATATCACAGTAAAAACAAACCACGAGTTGTCTAAGAGTAAACTCAACAATTTACCCCTGTACTTTTTACTTGTTCTTATATAAACATACCCTGTCACTTTCAATCCTCCTTTGTCGGAGGTCCCGAACTCTGGCTAAGTCATCTTGAGATAAATTATCTAGGAGACCACGACGTCTTACTCTGGCTCTGACACTGGTAGTCTGAGCCTGAGTTGAACCTCTGTCTTCTCGACCAACAGTACCCAGCGATGTAGTAGATGGTTCAGGCTGAAAGTCTATGTGCGACCGCTCACGAGTCACATCTTCTATGCTCTGGTAAAATTAAACAAAAAAAAATATTGCAAAAATTTCCGCACATGTGCTACTGTGCAGTAGAAACAGAATAAAGTAGAAGGATGACTACTTATAAAGTGAGCATCTCCAAAGCTAATGACAACAATGCTGCAGTTCCAAAGAACACGCTGCATATTAGCATACTATCTTTGCACATAAAATGCATAACTTAAACACAATTTAAAAATGAAACAAGTAGATTATTCATAATCTTTATTCCAGACTCAAAATGGTCCATATAATTACATACAATAACAAATTTAAAAAAAAAAACAGTAACAAAAAAAACAAAAAACAACAACAACCAAAAAAAAAAACACACTACACATGTAAACCATATAAACACTCTCTCCAGTGTCTCCAGAGCACAGAAGTGTAGCGGACACTGCTCTGCCCAGGTTTGACAAAGGCTTGAATAACTTTATTATCAGAATCCATGAGTTGCTTAGAGAACTTAAAAATAAAATTTCTAATAAGAGCATTCAGTGTTCTGACATTATTTTGCACAAACAACTGGCTCTGGTCCACCGAGGACCTTCATTAGAAGCCTAAAGGCATCATTGTATGCCACATGCAGCTTTTTAAATGTGGCTTTAGTGTAGCCACACCACAAATGGGCAGTATAAAGTGGTGTGCAAAAGGCTTTAAACAAAGCAACTTTAACATTACGTGTACACGATCCAAATTTTCTAAGGAGTATATTAGCTTGTGCATACAATTTACAATACTGCCTTTGAATATCATCATCATCAGACAGGTCGTTCCTGATGATATGACCAAGGTATTTGACCTTTTCCACCACAGAAAGCTCCTCTCCCACCAGATAGAATGTAGGAAAAACAGCTTTACTCTGCTCTTGAGCCCTCACAACCGTCACCACACTCTTTTTAGAATTAAACTTAATGTCATACTGCTCTCCATACTCTGAGCAGACTTTGACCAGTTGCTGCAGGCCAGCAGAACAGGGGGACATGATGACCAAGTCATCTGCATAGAGTAGGTGGTTCAAAAGTCTCTCCCCCACCATGCAACCAGTTTTACAGTTATTTAAAGCTCACAGAGAGATCATCCATGTAGAGGTTAAAAAGCATAGGGGACCAGATCCCCCCCTGCCTCACTCCATTGGTCACATGAAAAGGCTTCCCCATCTGACCTGAACTGTTTGGTGCGTGTACCAAAAGTGTAAGACCCGAATTAAAAAATCCGGAATTTTACGTTGTTGGAGCTTTTCAAACAGCTTGCAGTGGTTGATACGGTCAAAGGCCTTAGAAGCGTCTCAGAAGCACAGGTGCATGGTGGAGTTCTGCCTTCTATACTTACAGCCTCTTTCAGGGCATAAATGCACATGTCTGTTCCACGGTGTGTCTTAAAACCAAACTGCTCATCTGAAATGACAACATGCCTCTGTAATCGAATCAGCAGAACACTTTCAAAAACCTTTGAAAAGACACTAGCCAGGGCAATAGGCCTGTAGTTGTCCACATTTGTGATTCTCCCAGTTTTATCCTTGAGAACCAGGACCAGCAGTACAGCCAGCATGGAGCTGGGTAAAGCACCATGCATTAAAAAAGCAGTAAAACAAATTGAGAGTAAGACCACAATTCTGTAGCTGGTGAATTTCAGGTGTTCCGCTGTGATGTGATCTAAGCCACATGATTTACCCATAGGCAGTTTTAAAACAGCTTCAGCTACCTCATCTGTTGTAATAGAAAGATTGTCAGAGCACACATTACCAACATTAAAACAATCACTAATTACACAATTAAAAAGGTCACTGTAATGCTTTCTCCACAACTTCACAATATTTTCAGGTCCCGTGACTCCTTCAATACTTGAAGGCAAAGGAACTTTTGGAAGGAAGTTGGGATTATAAATGCTTCTAAAGTCTTTTACATCATTTAACAACAGTTTTTGAGCTAGGGAGTCAGCCCTCATCTTATTTTCTTTAATTTTTATGTGTCTCACGGCATATTTAAACTGTCTATCGGTGTTTTTCTTCAGCTCATAAACAGGGCCAGCCCTTGGTCTTCCTACAGCCACCCAGCTTGTTAAGGCCTCTCTAGCCTCCTGGTGCTGTCTCCAAACATGCTCATTCCATCCAGGTCTGATCTCATGTTGTTTGCGCCTTCTCTTACAGAAAGGTTCACTTGAATTCTTTAATGCAGTCACCACCAAATCATACATGCTGCACAGATCCAAGTAATGGCTTGGGTTGTCACAGTTCATATTTCCACACTTAATAGCATCATATGGAACTGGGATATTTCCAAGACTCATTTCTGTGAGGTAATGATAGTACTGTAAATCACACTCAGTTAGCCTGGCCCACTCAACTTTGCTTAACATTGTTTGTTAGTTCAGGTAGGCTGCTTACATTTAGCATGACAGAGATTGGCATGTGATCTGCTGTCGCTATCCCATATAAGATTGCAATATCTTCAATACACTCATGAGCATGTGCCGTGCATACGCAGTGATCCAGCCATGATGTGGTGCCCCAAGCTTCACTAACACATGTGTAGCTGTCACTAGGTAAAAAGGGCTTACTTGACAAACTTAACTTCTTCTCAAAACAAAACTGAATTAAATGCTGACCAAACGTGGACTTTACATCTGAAATATCTGCATTAAAATCACCCATCACATAAATAGCAGTGCAATCACTTTCTTCAATAAAAGAGCCAATAAAGGCCAGTCTGTGCAAGTATTCAGCCTCATTATCACAACATTCAAAAGGCATGTAAACGTTAAGAATGATAAAAACATTATTTTTACAAGAAACCTTTATGGCTATACACCAATCAGCATTTAATCTAATGACACTGACATTAGACTCATATTTCTTGTGCCACATTATGGCTACACCACCAGATATTCTTCCATGCACTATCCCCAGACTCAAGTCTGTTGTAGACTCTCCGACTCCATGAAAGTCTTAATTAACAGAGTTTAGTTTGTCCAGGTCTTGTTTAGGGAGGAATGTTTCCTGTATGCATAGAATGTCTGTATCTTCAAACAACTGATCAACAACAAAACGTCGGGCTTTATCTGCAGCAGACTGCCCTAAACGCAGTCCTCGAGAGTTGTATGATGTAATTTTCATGATTTTATTTACATCCCAGACGCGTTCTGCTTAGCAACTCCAGTAACCACAGCTTCCTTGGATTTACGCATTTCATAAAAGCGCCGCACAAACGCACCTTCTGGCCACAGATCCGGAGCATACATGTCTTTAACATCATCACACTCTGCAGTAACTTTGAATGAGCTATATCGGCTCTGTGCGGAGTCGATCTTTATGCACATTACTTTACGACCCAGCTTGTTTTCCAGGTAGCATGATAGTGTGTCGGTGTCTAACTCTGGCGTGAACTTTGTGGCAAACACACTCACCATTTTCGTCTTTACAGTCTGAATGGTGCCTCCAGGCCCAGTGCCGACAACGCCATTACGCTTCTCCCGCTGACTCTGCCTATTCACCCGCGGCTTGGCTTTCTCCAGCGGTATAGCATCCGGTGGTGCCCGGGGACCTTTGCGTTTGACCACGGTGCTCCAGGTTGCGTTAATATCAGCTTGCGCAGCCGATTTGTGAGCGATGGGCTCATCGTGTGCAGGTCCGCTGCCGCCGATCATCCACTGCTTCAGGCCATCAGACACATTCTCCGCGTCTTCTTCAACAGTCACCTCACCCTGGCTAGAAGCCAGTTGCACGGCGTTCTCAGTCGGGCCACACCGCTCCACCATGCCAAGGCGCCGGTGTAGATCTTCAGTCGCAGCACAAAGATCCGCTGAAACTTTCACTTGCGCACACATACCTTGCTTCATAGCTGTAATATCTGCACTTAGCTTTTCAATTTTAGCAAGTAAGCAGGAGACATCAATGCTGTTGAATGATACAGGTGGTAGTTCATCCAAATTATGAGACACAAAGCGAGGTATTGCGTCTCCGAGTTCGTTTATCAGTGCCAAACAACTCTTGACATTGTTTGCGTCTTTGTGTTCCCCTCTGTGCTGAATATTACGCTGCGCAGTCTCAGGACAGAGATCAAACAGAGCTTTCTTTGATCTTGCAATCCGTTCTGAGGAGAAGTGACTCGTAGTTAAAAGCACAAGTTCATCTTGAACCATTGTCTTCATTTTGACCACAAGAAAATTCAATAACTCATCTTCCACAATGATTTTGCCATCAATGGTGGTGTAAATATCCAACTTAGTTTTAGGCAAGGAGAGAGCAGACACTCCAGCTGCCTGCTTCTCATGGCCAGACGCCATCTTGTGGATGTGTCTGACATGTTGCACAAAGTGATAAAATTGTAGAAGGAAGATTATACTGCGGCTGTAGGCAACTTCATGAGTCCTACACAAGTTTCTGGAGGGGGGCGTTTCTTCGTAAATGTTAAGAGGGGGGAGGTTAGAGGGGGGTGAGGGAGAGGTTGTATGTGCGCATGCTACGTTCAAAGTCGTAGGAAATAAAATCTCTAATGCCTTTAACCCCCTTTTTAGCAAATCTTGCCCGTATGAATATTATTTAATGATTTTTAATATTATTTAATCATTTATTGCTTTTAGAAAGCAAATGAGTGGACTCTTGTATCAATCTTGGGACTGGGAGCCGGGGAGCTAGCTTGCTGCTAGCCAAATAAACAGACAAGTCCGAAGCCGGGACCGTGCGGCGGCTGCCGTGTCGGACAAAAATTGCTAAAAATGGCACCAAAGAAAGCCTCGTCTCCAGAAGAAGCTGATGAACTAAAGAAGAACATTGAGTCATTGATTGAAGAAGTGAAGATATTGAGTGCGGGTCAGAAAAGAATCCTAGATTTGACAGAAGAAATCAAGCAGTTAAGATTAGAAAACATTGAAAAGGATAAGCGCATTAATGAGTTAGAAAGAAGACGATTTAGAACAATATTCCAGGATGAACGATGTGATTATTACTGACAAAGATAAAACCGAGGTCATACGCACAAGCAGTGGCGGGCAGAAGCAACAGAGGAGATCTGGACGAGGGGGAGGTGAGCTCAATAGAGCAGCAAGTGGTGTCATTTCTATGGGAAAAAGGAATTGACAAAAGAAGACGTGGAGGCATGCCACCCTCTACCAAAGAGAAGAAGCACGGACGTTCCTGTGGTGATCCTAAGGTTCGGAAATAGAAAGTATAAAAACGCATTGCTGAAACAAGGACGGATGCTGAGAGGAACAGACGTGTATATCAACGAGCACCTAACCCAGAAGAATGGCGAGATTGCGAAGAAAGCCAGGCTGCTAAAGAAGCAAAAGAAAATACAAGGAACTTGGGTGAGAAATTGTAAAATCTTCATAAAACTTAATGGTTCACCTGAAGAGGCTAAAGTACTTGTAATCAAGAATCTCAATGAACTCAATACGTATGATTTGCTCATTCAGTGAATTTCAGAATGTATTACCGCTTTACATAATTTAAGGATGGTTGAAATATCTCACAAATGAATAGGCTAAAAAATATTCAAGGGAGAGTAAGAGACAATGATCAATTAGAATTAAATGTGTTCAACTACACTGAACACAATAGCTGGGACTTTGAAAAGTGTTGTCTGGATCAATTTCATTTTCTTTCAGCAATGTATGGGAATTGCAAATACTATTCTTCGGATGAATTTAATCAATTGTAATGTTTTGTATGTAAGCGAGAACTTTTCGATTTTGCACTTAAATAGCAGGAGTATGTACGCAAATTTTGATGCCTTCAAAGAATATTTACAACAACTAACATGTTCTTTCAGCATTATTGCGGTGACTGAAACAAGGTTTAACACTGAAAGAGGTATTGATTTTGAGCTGAACGGATATGACCTTAATTTTGTAAACAGAACAAATAACATATATGGAGGGGTAGCATTATACATACAGAGCAACCTTTGATACAAAATTTTAGATGAAATGTCAATGGCAATTAATAATGTACTAGAATGTATATCAGTTGAATTATCCATAGAAAATAAAAAATATATTTTAAGTTGTGTGTACAGAACATCGGGAGCTAACATAAAGACTTTTAATGATTGGATGATCCAGACATTCTCGCAAATATCTGGTAAAACTATTTATATTTGTGGTGACTTCAACATCAATTTGCTTAATACAGAAAAACATCAAGAAACAGAGGATTTCCTAAATATTATGTATAGTATGAGCTTTTTTCCGTCTATTACAAAACCTAGTAGAATAACAAGCAGCAGTGCTACTTTAATTGATAATATTTTTACCAATGACACTCAATATGGATGCACAAATGGATTGCTGATCTGTGACATATCAGACCACTTACCTGTGTTCACGATAAAAGATTGGAAATGTAGGAAAAAAACAAAATTCAAGATAGCTAGCCAGAAGCATTTACAGACTGAACAAACAACTAATGCGCTGTTCAACGTCCTGTTGGAACAGGACTGGAGTTCAGTGTACAATGAAAAAAATGTTGACAGTGCATATGAGAACTTTTTAGAAAAATTCATTATGTTATTTAATAAATACTGTCCTATTATAAATGATAAGAAGAAGAATAGATACAAAGATTGCCCATGGTTAACCACAGGCTTAAAAAAGGCTTGCAAAAAGAACAACAACTTGTACGCAAAGTTTATCAAATCAAGAACAAAGGAATCAGAAATTAAATATAAGACATATAAAAATAAATTAACCAGTATTATAAGAACCAACAAGAAGATTTATTATAAACAGAAATTAGAAGAAAATAAGCAGAATCCAAAGAAAGTTTGGGGAATTTTAAATGAATTAGTAAATAAAGGCACTAATAAACAAGAATACCCAGAGTATTTCAAAATTGAGAATATGGATAATCATAACCTCCAGGAAGTAGTGAATAAATTTAATGATTTTTTTGTAAAAGTGGGACCAGAACTGGCAGGAAAAATCCCTAATACTGGTACAAACAGGATATTTGCAACAGACAGAAACTTAAATAGTATGTTTTTATCTGCTGTCGAGGAAGCTGAGATCATTCATATTGTTAACAAAGCTAAAAACAAAACTTCAACTGACTGCTATGGAATAAATATGAGTCTAGTTAAAAAAATTATATCCAGTATATCAAAACCTTTAACATGGATAAGTAATCTATCATTTTCAACTGGGATATTTCCAAGAAGAATGAAAACAGCAAAAATAAGTCCTATCTGCAAAAGTGGTGACAGACATGTTTTCACAAACTACAGACCGGTTTCTCTTCTTCCTCAGTTTTCTAAAATTTTAGAGAGGCTGTTCGATAGCAGATTAGAAAAATTTATGGACAAATTTAATTTAATAAATGAAAATCAATATGGGTTCAGGAAGAAAAGGTCAACAACAATGGCAATTATAGACGCAGCAGAAGAAATAGCTGTAGCTTTAGATCACAGAAAATATGCAGTGGGAGTTTTTGTAGACCTACAAAAAGCTTTCGATACACTGGATCATTCCATACTTCTAAGAAAACTTGAAACGTACGGAATCAGGAGTGGCGCTGAACTGGCTCAATAGCTATTTAACTGAAAGACAGCAGTTTGTATCAATGGGTACCAAGGCTTCTGGATTGTTGAATATTGCTTGCGGCGTGCCCCAGGGATCAATATTGGGACCAAAATTATTTAACTTGTATATAAATGACATTTTTAAAGTCTCAGACCTACTAAAATTGATACTATTCGCAGATGATACAAACATTTTTTACTCTAATGATAATTACAATGATCTCATCACCAATTTAAATACAGAATTAAACAAACTAAAAGATTGGATGAATGTAAACAAACTATCATTAAACACAAGCAAAACCAAAATCATGCTTTTTGGGAATCATAATATAACCTTAGATTTACCAGTATATATAGAGGGCAGTAGAATTGAGAGTGTACCGGAGATGAAATTCTTGGGTATCATCATGGACGAAAAACTTAGCTGGAAACCTCATATCAGATACACACAGTCAAAAGTTTCTAAAAGTATATCAATTATTAATAAAGTAAAATTAATTCTAGAGTATAATGCACTACATGTACTATACTGTGCCTTAGTTCTCCCATACTTGACATATGGAATTGAGATCTGGGGAAACAACTACAAGACTTTACTGCATCCCCTTTGTATACTTCAGAAGCGAGCGATAAGAGTTATTAACAAAGTAGCTTATTTTGAGCACACAGACGGACTGTTTTTGCAATGTAAGATTTTAAAATTAATGGACTTGGTTAGGCTCAAAACGACTCTCTTATGTTTTAATGCCAGTAAATTCAATCTTCCACGGAACATACGATTATTTATTTTGAGGAACTCTGGGTATACATTAAGGGGATATAGTAAATTTAAACTTCCTGCGGTGAAAACCACCAGGAGAAGCTGGTGTGTTTGTGTGTGTGGGGTCAAACTATGGAACAATTTGGATAATGAACTAAAGCAATGCAAGACAATCCATAAGTTCAAATCACGGTACAAACTGATGTTATGGACACAGTATATGAAAGAGGAAAATAAATGATGATATTGGTGACTGAAGTATTCAACTGCTATTAAGAATATGTAGGTATAAAGAAATACATAAACCTTTATAATAACATATTGAGAATATTATTATATATTTTTTTCTTTTCTTGACAACATATATATTACCAGGAATTATGAATTTTATTATTTTATTATGAATAACAATAAGTATGTGATTGTATATATCTATATATCTATTGAGTATTGTTGGGTAGAAATAATTGAGGGTTATATGGTATTAAACATATTCATGATGGTAATAGCAATAATATTACATAGATGGTAAATGATGATACTTATTAACACAGTCCATTGTTAACATTATACCATTATATTATTGTTAAGAGTTGTGTCATAGACAATTATTGTATTATATGAGTATCCATACTGTAGATAAGTCAGGAAATGATGGAAATTATGAAAATGCTAGTGGTCGGTGGTGTGTTTGCTCTCGCCTGGCTCCTACTGTCGGGGCGGTGGTGGTCGGTGGGCCGGGGTACGATTCTGTGGCGGGCTGCGATTCAGGGGCTCCTAACTGATGTGCTGGAGTTATCAAAATAAAAATAAAGTAAAGAAAATTACAATGAGAAATCCCTGATGAACAGAGGGAGCAGTGACACAAAGCTGTTAAGGCTCGTTCTGCACATGGAAGGGATTGTTATTGGCATCTCCCTGACCTACAGAGGGAGTTATGACACACACAGCTGTTATGGCTCGCTCAGTGTAAGGAAGGGATGAACCAGGGAATCTCCTTGACCAGCAGAGGGAGCTTGGACACACACAGTTATCATGGCTCGTTTTGTATAAGGCAAGGACCTAATAATTATTGGAAAAATTGTACAAAATTATATACTTCACATTTGGGATGGCTGCAGCTTGGGAAGAAGGGGCTCTTGTGTGTTGTAGCTCAGCCGCCGTGTGGTGCTCTCGGACTACCGATTCGCCGTGGCCCTGGCATGGGGAGATTGTCTGGAGCGGCCATTCTACTGACATGATGGTTTATCTTACGAATGTAAAACTAGAACAGCAATTATTCTATATGTATCATCATTTCAATGTATCATCTAAAAGGTATGTATGTATACAGGATATACACATATACCTAGATATATTATGGGTCTGTCTGTATGTGTAGAAATGTATATTTATATATATGTGTATATGTATGTATGTATGTATGTATATATATTTGTATGTGTAAATGGGTGTACAGAAAGAGCTATGAGCGTATGTTGCATAGGTAGACAAGTATATAAGGTTGTATAAATAGATATGTGTAGATGTAAATATATAATTGTATATTTATATTATTCCAACGCACCGAATGATGATGTATCTGAGAAAAGACATTGCATGCAGCTTGTAAATATTGGTGGAAAGGGGGTGGGAGCTTAATAAGTTTTACTTCTCCCCACTCCCTTTCGAGCTTTTGTTTTTCTTTGTGTGGGTTTTTTGTGTGGGGTTTTTTTTTTCTTTTGTATGTTTGATATGTTCATGAGGATCAAAGAAACTGTATCAACACATCTTGAAATAGTAGAAAAACTGCCAAAGTACTGTTCACAACATGTATAAATTTTGCCTTGTAAAAGCTCGAAATAAACTCAAAACTCAAACTCAAATAGTTTTTAGTGGTTTGTAATGTTTTTTTAATCCCATGTCACCTATTTATTGCTGAATCTGTTTGTAATGGTTTTTAAATTGTTTTTATGCCTGAAAAAAATTAAGTAATAAATAAATGTATAAAATAGAAAAAATAAAAACAAAAGAGAATTAGGGTTGGGAAAATTAGGGTAGGGAAGGTTAGGGTTAGGATAAACAATTAGGGCTGGGATAGGTATTAGGGTTGGGAAAGGTTATGGTTAGGGAAAGGTTAGAGTTAGGTGAGGGGAAGCTCGGCCCCCTTCTTCCAAGGGAACCGTGGTGCACTGTCCTTGCTGTCGTGGTCCACCACCTTTCTACGTTCTCGAATGAATCCACAGGTCAGCATTTGTTTTAAATGTGCATCATTTTGCTTTTCCAATTATTAATTTTGTTTTTCCTTTCTCTCCATAGGTGCATCCGGATCCAGGTAAGTATGAACTTTTTTAAAAAATTTTATTTAGCTTTTTAGATCTGCTTTTAACCCTTTAAGCTTCAGTCAATTCCAGCCGTTTTCAGTACAAAAAAATCGCTAATATTCTATTTTTAAATAAAAAAATTATGAAAAATACGGGGAATATTGGACGCGCATCGGGAGGTGCATTTCCTTGAAAATGACCGATTCGGGGATTTTATACCGACTTCAGGACATGTTTTGGACAAAATAGTTTACTGGCTTGTGTCATCTGGATGTAAAAGGTTGGATTATGGCCGTTTTTTGTGGAATCTTTTTTTCTGTGTGTAATAATGAACCCGGAAATGTGAGTCGTGCTGTGTGCGTTGAAGCCGTGTACAGAGAACGGATGGATGGATATTTGTTTTTGTCGGACAAATGTGTTTTTCTCACCCGCTGTGGTAATTGTCAGAAAGCGGATTCTTTGGTACTGTTAATGAGGAAAAAACACTCGGAGACAAGGATGACTCAGAGTCAAAATATTCATTTAAGAATATTTAGTAAAAACGCATTGGATAGTACAGAAAATACATGCATGCAGACTCCATGTTGATCTAGCTGACATCAGACTGACTTAAACTAAGACAATATTCCTCTGCATGCAGCTGTTCACAACAAAGAGCGAATTCTAAACTACTACATGAGTTTTTAACTAAGAAGCTGTTGTCTTCTGATTGGTTCACACTGCCGGATGTCTTCAGTCTTCGTCCAACCACAGCCGTCTTCACCCTGTAATCAGAGTACTTTGCATGTGTGTGTATGTGGCTGCCTGAGGTGTGACTTCCTGTGAGCTTTACACAGACTACAACTCAGCTTTCTGCAGACAACAGGTCTGAGCTTCTTGCTCAATTTATGCTGAGCTTTGAGTTTTATTAATTCAGCTTATTAAATTTATATTTAATAACAGTACAACAATATCAATAATTTAATTATTTGTATAAGGCGGATTAATCTGATCTTATCCCTATTTTAATCTAGGATCCTCATAGGTTAATATAAGATTTCTATGCCTGTCCCCAATTTACTGTTAATTTAAGACATTGTTGATTACATTTTCTTTTAGTATTTTTCTTATGAACATTATATTCTAATCTTAATTCCCCAATATTGTTTTATGGTTTAATACTTTAACTTTTATTCTTGTTTAAACATCTAGCTGTTGTTTGAACCCTTTGCCCTGTCTCTGTCCTCTGTGAGTACGTGACAAGTTGCACATCTCTGTAACCGCAGACCCCCCTCTTTCTTCCAGGTATTGCATAGTTTTAACGGATGTTCTTCACTTTTATTTTAAAACTGTCACCTGTCCTCGCTAAACTGCCATCCTAGATGCTATTCTTATTTCAGTTTGTTAGTTTGAAGCGAGGGGGAGAGTTTTCCCCTCAGCTCTTTGAAAGGTCAGTTGTAACCACAAGCCTTTAGTCAAGTGGAGCATCAAGCATTTACCTTAAACACACTTTCCTTTAAGTTAGATGTTGAAACCTGCACAACCTGCTTAGATCAACACTTTTCCAGGTTATGAGCTAGAACTCAAACATGCATTCATAAGCACTTTATTACATTTGATTATAGGGTTAATACAAGTTGTAAGCACATTAATATATGATTAACACATAATATGATCAACGAAGGTTAATGATGAATATAAGTAATAAGTAAAAGAGTAATTAAATGATGATTGTAAGTAATGAATAAAAGTAATAACATGATGATCATAAGTAATAAGCAAAAGTGATTAATATGATGATTGTAAGTAAAAGTGATAAAATGATGATCATAAGCAATAAGTAAAAAGTGATAAAATGATGATTATAAGTGATTAGTAAAAAAGTAATAAAATGATGATTGTAATTGATAAGCAAAAGAGTAATTAAAATGATTATAAGTAATAAGCAGAAAGCAATAAAAACATGATAGTTTAATAGATATGTAAAATGAATATTCCCCACATAATCGCATCTGAAAGTGGTTTATACCGGCGGATTCATGAGAATCTAAGCTTTCCATCGGTGTATAGTGTTTGTATAATCGCGTTTGCAGCCGTCGGACATTCTTGAAATTCCTATGCAAATTAGTAGGTGTACCGCCGGCGGTACACTGAAGCTTAAAGGGTTAACCCTTTAAGCTTCAGTCAATTCCAGCCGTTTTCAGTACAAAAAAAAAAAAATTAATATTCTATTTTTAAATTTAAAAAATGACAAAAAATACAGGGAATATTGGATGCGCATCGCGAGGTGCTTTTCCTTGAAAACGACCGATTTGTGGATTTTATACCGACTTCAAGACATGTTTTGGACAAAATAGTTTCCTGGCTTGTGTCATCTGGATGTAAAAGGTTGGATTATGGCCGTTTTTTGTGGAATCTTTTTTTTTGTATGTAATAATGAACCCGGAAATGTGAGTCGTGCTGCGTGCGGTGAAGCCGTGTATAGAGAACAGATGGATGAATATTCGTTTTTGTCGGACAAATGTGTTTTTCTCACCCGCTGTGGTAATCGCATCTGAAAGTGGTTTATACCGGCGGATTCATGAGAATCTATGCTTTCCATCGGCGTATAGTGTTTGTATAATCGCGTTTGCGATTATACAAAGAGGAGGAGGAGGCTATGCTGTGACTCTCGTGAGACTGCCAGTGAGATTTCGGAATATAACATGGCGGCGCCCTGCTGCTGAAATAGAATTCACTAGTCTTAGCTCTTTCTCTAAACAAAATTAAATTTAATCACCCCATTACTTGCATTCAATTATTGATATTTCCTTACTCAAACTGCAGATTTGGAGCACCACCCACTGTGGAGGACCTCGAGCGATTTATCGACGGATATTTTTACAACCGCGTCATGGAAGACCCGAACCGCGACAATCCGTCTAAAAAGAGGAAAAACGATTCCTCGACTGATACTGACGACCAAGCTACAACGGACGTCCCGGTTGATGTCCTGGAGTCCATAAATAAAAAGCTAGATGTTCTCAGCGTCCTCCGCGACGAAATTCGAGACCTGAAGGTAAGTTTGGAGAACGCCTATCAACAGGTAAGTGAGCTTCAACTTGATAACGCGGAACTACGTTCTAACTTTTCCGCAGTTACAACCGAGTTGGAAACGATTAAAAGGGAGAATAAAGCGCTTAAAGAGACTGTACTGGATGTCCAATCCCGTAGTATGCGGGACAATTTAATATTTTCAGGAATCTCTGAAAGCACCACAGATAATCCGGAGACAGAAATTAAGAAATTTATGACAACGGCTTTAAAAATTCCCCAGGAAACGGTGAATAATATTTCCTTTCACCGGGTTCACCGGCTCGGAGCCCGTAGAAGCAATAAGTCCCGTCCTATTATCGCTAAATTCGAGCATTTTAAACAGAAAGAATTAGTTAAAAGTAAAGGACGGGAGCTTAAAGGGACCTCTTTCGGAATGAACGATCAATTCCCGAGAGAGATCAACGAGCGGCGGAAGGTATTGTTTCCCATACTGAAGCAGAACAGACAGAAGGGTAAAAGGTCTACTTTGGTTGTAGATAAACTTTATATCGACGGCCAACTGTACCGGGACCCCAATACCACTCCCTGGCTGTTCTGATCAGCATGGTGAAACGAAAGAGCTTTGTTTATTTACTATAAAATAATGTATATATTGTGTGTATATATATGAAGGTATGTATATATGTATATGTATTTAATCCCTCTATGGCTACTTATAATAATGGCTCACTGTTTTATGTTTGACCCCCTTCTGTTCACCTTTTTGTCTACCTCCCCTCCCTCTGCTTCCCCTAACCACCTAAACTCACACCTCCCCTCTCCCCCCACACAAACTCCCTATGTAAATCTTTTGTGTGTTATATATGTCGAGGCACCAGTGTTCTTTGTTTTTTTGTGCTCACGTTTGACATGTTTTACAGTCTTGTTATCCACACCCATCATAGATTTAAACCCTGCTATACACCCATCCAACGTTATCAGCAGACTGAGTTTATTTCATAACATGCCAATATTAGTAAGCAGCTCACATAGCTATACATCCAAGGCTGAACTTAAACTGTCTATATGCATGAACTAACTCTGGTCTCCTGGAATGTGTGTGGCACTCGCTCACAGGCAAAAAGAATAAAAATCTTAGACCATTTTTCAAAATTAAAAGCAGACATTTGTCTCCTACAAGAAACCCATCTACAAAAATCTGAAGAAAAATTACTTACTGGCATGAATTTCAATCAGGTTTATTCTGCCTCCTATAACAGTAGACAAAGAGGAGTCTCTATACTTATTCATAAGAGACTACTTTTTACTTTAAATGACATAATAGTTGACTCAGAAGGCAGATACATTATTATCCAGACAACTATATTTAATAAAGAATATACGATTGGGAATTTGTACGCCCCTAATAATGATGATCCTTTTTTCATTCATTTTTCTCTCAACTATCTGATTTAACAGCAAATTCAACTGTTATCATTGGAGGAGACTTCAACACAGTCCTAAATCCATCAGTAGATCGCTCCAATAACACAACACGTACAAGGCAATCACAGTCTGCCAAAGTAATAGAGAAATATATGGATGATTTTGGCCTTGGCGACAGCTGGAGACTAAAAAATCCAACAAAGAAGGAATTCACCTTCCATTCCTCGGTGCATCGATCATTTTCAAGAATTGATTTTTTTCTTACAAATAATTCTATTACTGAGAAAGCTTCTACAAGAATACACCCCATTATTATCAGCGACCATGCACCAGTCTCCCTCTCCTTACAAACTGACCTCACCTTTAAACCACCTCCTACATGGCGTTTTAACATCTCACTGTTAAAAGATGAAGAGTTCGATAAGATCATAAGGAGAGAGTGGGCAGACTATCTGGAAATGAATGACTCCCCAAACTCATCTCCATCTTTACTCTGGGAAGCAGGGAAAGCAGTACTTAGAGGTAAAATTATTTCATATTCATCTTATAAAAAGAAACAAGATCAAAAATTAGAAAAAGATCTAGAAGATAAAATTAAACAACTAACTGATGAATATACAACAAACCCAAATAATCAGATATGGACTGAATTACAAAATACAAAAATACAGCTAGATGAGATGTTATCCAAAAGGACCGAGTTCATAATACAACAACTGAGATACAACAACTTTGAGCATAATAACAAATCAGGTAAATTTATTGCAAACCAACTCCAACGCAATCGGGAAAAATCTCTCATAACAGCGATAAAAGGGACAACTGGTGAGTATACACAATCACCAGAAGAAATTAATCATATTTTCTACAATTATTATTGGATTCTGTATTCAGAAAATAACAAACCCAACCCTGAGCATATTGAGGCATTTCTCAGTAGTTTAAATATGCCTCAGTTATCTACTGAACATAAAAATATCCTAGATGCTCCACTGTCCATAAATGAGCTGTCCAGTGCTCTAGACAGTATGCCTAATGGTAAGGCACCAGGTCCAGACGGTTTTCTGAAGCACTTCTGGTCAACGCTGGCTCCACAGTTTTTTAGATTAGTAACAGAAATTAAAACCAGTGGTCACATACGGCCTCATATGAACACAGCAGCAATTAAACTTTTATTAAAACCAGATAAAGACCCGACCCTTCCGTCAAGTTATCGCCCGATATCACTAATTAACACCGACATTAAAATTATTGCAAAGGCCTTGGCATCTAGACTAGAGACAGTAATTTCAACAATTATTCATAATGATCAAACCGGCTTTATTAAAGGTCGACACTCTACCAACAACGTAAGAAGGCTCTTAAATTTGATTAACATGTCACAGCGGCAGGACAAAAAGGCAGTTATCATTGGATGCAGAAAAAGCCTTTGACAAAGTTAACTGGTCCTTCCTCTTTGCTGTTCTAAATAAGCTTGGCTTTGGAGAGTCATTTATTCACTGGGTATCAGCACTATATGATTCTCCCAAAGCGACTGTCACCACTAATGGAATCGCCTCAAAGACTTTCACCTTACAGAGAGGCACCAGACAGGGCTGTCCACTCTCTCCTTTGTTATTTGTGATATTCATTGAGCCGTTGGCAACAGCTGTGCGCCAGGATGTCAGGATCCAAGGAATCCGCTCTGGGGCAACAGAACACAAAATTAATTTATACGCAGATGATATATTACTTTATTTAGAAGAACCGGCTACCTCATTAAGGGAAGTATTTAATTTAATAACTACATTTTCAGAGTTATCAGATTATTCCATAAATTGGACAAAATCAACATAACTTCCGATCACAGAAAATTCATGGAGTCCTGCAGACCAGGACCCTCACTACTCTTTCCCTACAGGCAACTTAAAATACTTAGGCATAAAAATTTCACCTAAATTATCTGAATTAACTCACTTAAATTTTTCCCCATTACTGGATAACATCACCAATGACCTACAGCGCTGGAACAATCTCCCTATATCTCTTATGGGACGAATAGCTACTATCAAAATGAAAATCCTACCAAAAATAAATTACTTCTTTGCAATGATTCCATTCAAACCAACGTCCAACTGGTTCCAGTCGCTGGACTCGGCTATCACAAAATTTTACTGGAATAATAAAAAAGCAAAAATCAGTCTATCTACTCTTCAGAAAAGTAAATCCGAAGGAGGTCTAGAAGCACCAAATTTTATGCATTATTATTTAGCTAACCAGCTACAATATCTTATTCTATGGACACAACCTACCATAGATGCCAACTGTTGGTTAGAATTAGAACAGAAGGATTGCAATAGCATCAGACTTAAAGAAATACTCTTTATTACAACATCCATCAAACGACATAACTGTTTTAAAAACCCAATGATTTCCTCCACCTTGACCGCTTGGTGGAAGGCATTAGAAATTGCAAACTCTAAATTGGAGCCCTGTAAGTTTTCTCCCATTTGGTACAACCCTGATTTTCAAGTTAACAATCAGCCGCTCCATTTAGCTGTTTGGGAGCAGAATGGAATCACACATCTCCACCACCTCTTTTCAGATAATACGTTCATGTCAAATACAAACTTGCTTCAAAAATACAAAATAAAAAACGGGAACTTTTTACATTATCTTCAAGTTAAAAATATTATCAAGAAAAGAATCCCAACACTTCAAAGCACGCTCCGGCCGCCGGCATTAGCTGAAGCAATCATAAAGCTTTCTCCAACAACAACTAAAACCCTCTCTAAAATATATAAGTTACTCTTAAGCACTGATACAATACATTTACCTATCTCTAAATGGGAGTTAGATCTATCTATATCTCTGGAACCAGACTTCTGGACTCAAATTTGCGATAATGCATTTAAAATGACAAAACACACAAACTTACAACTCATCCAATACAAAATCCTCCATAGAACACATATTACTCAATATATGATGAACAAAATGGGATTCTCCGACTCCGACATCTGTCTCCAGTGCTCTCAGAACACTGCTGATACTTATTTTCATGCTCTATGGCTGTGCACCCCCGTAAAAAATTTCTGGACCAACATCTCAGAAAAGCTTTCGGCAATCTTAAACTGCAGGATTCCTTTATCTCCAAGTCTGTGTTTACTCGGCGACTTAACTACAACGGACCTACCACGCAAACAATCTCAATCCTTACTTGTAGCCCTCACCATCGCCAAAAAAAAAAACAATCCTTGTTAACTGGTGTTACGACCCTGGCTCACAGGCCGCAACAAATAACAGGGGGAAGGACACGACATAGCTTTAAATGATTTATTTAAACTATAATTAAACTTTTAAAGAAAACAAACGATATCTGCATGTCGTCAGTGTAAGTGAAGTGTAGTGAAAGGTAGGCTGAAATGCATGTTGGATGTAATCAGTGAGATAACCTGCATCAGGTGTGTGTGTTGTTGGATGCAAAAACTAGCACAAAGGAATACAACATGAAAACATAATCTAAATAAAGAAAAACGGCGAAGCATGACGTATGTGTGGCGAAGGATGGAAAGCAACCCGGGCGGTCGACTCCATCCAGGAGCCGACAGAGAGAACCAACACGTCCTTGCCGCTCTCCCTGCCGCTCGCTCGCCCGCCCGCACTGAAACACAGCGGAAGCCGGCTTTTAAAGAGGCCCGCCGGAAGTGTTGCCAGGTCCCCAGAACGTCACCAACGCCTCCTCCAGTCCACCTTAACACACATGAACAGTAGTAGAGGTCAACTAGCACCAGTAGAGGGCCGTCACACCCCTGCCCATCAAAAAGCAGGTTCCCAATGGAACCCTGCGTCAAACACCAGTGCTAACAAATAAGCCACTACCAACATAACATGCATTACAAACTTTACAAGTGCTCCAAATAAACAAAATGTGCGTGTGTGTAAATGTATCTAAACTTCCACAACTAACTAACTCAACAGACCCAAGACATCCTGCAACTGGTGCACACAGAAGCAAATTAAGGGCAAGAGACAGTGAGAAAGAAAGAGGAAGAACAAAGACATTACAACACCGGAGCACGTGACAAAGCATCAGCCACGACATTCTCTATACCTTTTATATAGCGAATATCTAGATTGTAAGATTGTAGGAATAACGACCATCGAATTAAACGCTGGTTGGGACACTTGAGCGAAGACAAAAACGTTATTGGGATATGATCAGTGTGTACCACAATGCTTGCACTACCATTAAGATAAACATCAAAATGTTTTAAAGCCAAGACCAATGCAAATGTTTCTTTTTCAATTACTGAATAGTTTACTTGATGCTTGTTAAACTTCTTAGAAAAGTAACTCACCGGCCTACAAATACCTAGGTGATCATGTTGTGTAAGCACAGCTCCAGAACCCACGTGACTAGCGTCCACGTAGAGCTCAAAAGGTTGACCAATGCGTGGTGCAGCTAACACTGGAGCAGCAGAGAGGAGGCTCTGAATCACCCACGTCCACGTCGTGTTCAATCAGGTGTGTGCGACCAGGTATATCTGAAAAAAGACTTGGAAAACTGTGAATTACATCTAATGGTTTTGCACGATCTTTAGGCAAATGAGCAACCAAAGCGTCCAAACTACATAAGGTTTCTGAGTTTCTGAGACGCCCCTCTGTAAGAGCGCTGTCCAAGGTACCTGTGACACTGTCACCCTCCACACCAGGCGACACCTCGCTGTCAGTGGTGCTGAAATGACCTTTAACAGTATTAACAGCACAAATAGGATTTATACCCGATTCCAGCTTCTCAGCATCTATTTCTCGCTCATAGTAAGTTTTTTCCTTCTTCGCTCAGGCATCGACAATAAATAATTCTGATCAGAAAGTTGTTCAAGAACAGTATATGGACCAGCAAACTTCGCCTGAAAAGGAGATGATATCAGCGGACAAAGTGCTAGAACTTGATCACCAGGCAAAAACGAACGAACCTCCGAACGTCGATCAAACAGTTCCTTCATTTTTCCCTGTACTGTTGACATTCTGTCTTTAACAAGCTCCCTTGCCAGATAAAGAAGTCTTCTAAATCCATTGACATAATCCTGTAAGTTTTTTGGAGGTTCTGGCTCTTTAAAACCATCGGCCACTACAGCCAGTGGACCCTTAACTGTATGTCCGAAGATCAACTCATTTGGACTAAACCCTGTACTCTCCTGAGTAACCTCTCTGGCAGCCAACATAAGCCACGGCAAGCCCTCCTCCCAGTCTGTACCCAACTCCGTACAGTAAGCGCGCAGAAGAGACTTCAGCGATTGATGGAAGCGCTCCAAAGCCCCCTGACTCTCAGGATGGTAAGCTGTTGCCTTACTGTGATGCACACGAAGCTGTTTCAAAACCTGGTTGAACAAATGAGACGAGAAGTTAGTGCCTTGGTCTGACTGGATTACCTTGGGAATGCCAAACAGAGAGATAAACTGAGTCAGTGCACGTACCACAGCCCTAGCAGTTATTGTGCGCAACGGATAAACTGCTGGATACCGCGTCACCTGACACATCACCGTGAGTAAATACAAAGACCCTGATTTAGAACGAGGTAATGGACCTACACAGTCAATGATTAGATGCTCAAATGGCTCAGATGCCATCACAATTGGACACAGTGGAGATGGTTTAAGAGTCTGATTTGGCTTGGATGTAAGCTGGCAAACATGACATGTTTTCACATAAGCAGAAACATCTTTTTTAAGACGAGGCCAGAAAAACTGTCTCAGGACCCGATCATACATTTTCCTCACACCGGAATGCCCTGACTCGTCATGTGCAACTTTTAACACAGCTGAGCGTAACTTAGTGGGCACAACAATCTGCAACACCGGATCACCCACAACACCAGCATGTGGCATCCATTTCCTCACCAACAGTGAATCCTGAATAAAGTATCCACACGCACAGTCTGCTAATTCACTCGCTGAGCGCACCTGATCAGAAAGACTTTTTAAAGACATGTCAGTCTGTTGTTCTGCAACCAACTCACTACGAGACATGGACAAAGGAAACTCTGACAAAGGCATCTTGACATTTTGCCCAGATTTCTCATCTTTTACTGCCTCATTACGCACCATTACCCGCGTAACTGCACATGCAGTGAACACATTTGGAAATGCCTTACTGTTTTCATCCTGTTGGGAAACCACAAATGGCACTTGCTCTGCTTTACTAGGCAAAGTTAACGGGACAGCGTCAAACCACAACCGCGAACCCGCCAAACCATTACCCAAAATCACAGAGACGCCTTCGATTGGTAGAGCAGGACGCGCAGCCAGCACAGCTTCTCCATTAAACAACTCACACTCCAAAGACACTTTGTGTAGAGGAACAAAGAGTACATTTAGCCCCATTCCACGAACTGGAACACATGTGCCCGTCTCCGACTCATTGGATAATGGCAACACATCAGCTTGAATAAATGAGTCAAAAGCCCCTGTATCTCGGAGAATCCTCACCCGCACTGTTTTGTCACTGCCCAATAGCGACACATAGCCCTCATGAATGAAAGGAAGGTACGAGTCAAGTGCTTCAGCAGGTTGTTTTACAGCTTTATGCACAGGCGCAGCCAAACCAGCCCCCTTTGGATTAGCATGGAAAAATCTGGACTTTTTAAACAAAGGACAATCCAACTTAAAATGGCCACGTTTCTGACAGTGATGACATACACGATCCCCCTCACGCATTAGAGGTCCTCTGTACTCAAACTGTCTTACTGTCTGAGGCCGTCCATTGACTACTCCATTTTCCCCAGGCCTGCTCATACCAAAATGCCTACTAAACCCTCCAGGTTGTGAAAACTCTTTGTGTAAGCACGTACTCATCTGCCAATGTAGCTGCATCTGATACATTTGAAACTTTCTGCTCATTAATGTAAGTTGTAATTTTGTCCGGTACACAGTTCTTGAACTCCTCCATCAAAATCAACTCTCGAAGCTGGTCGAAGTTTTTGACATTTGTGATACACACCAACGATCAAAAAGTGCAATTTTGTCGCGTACAAATTCAGCATAATTTTGTTTCTCAGACTTCTTAAAACTTCTAAACTTTTGTCGATACGCTTCTGGCACCAATTCATATGCTCGTTCTACAGCACTTTTAACTGTCATATTTTAGACTGTCTTCAGGAGACAACGCTGCATAAGCCTCCTGAGCCTTGCCTGTTAGAACACATTGTAAAAGTAAAGGCCACACATCTTTTGGCCATTTTATTGTCTTAGCCACCCGCTCAAACAACACAAAAAATTTATCAACATCCTTCTCTGAAAAAACTGGAACAAGACGAATACATTTATTTATGTCAAACTCAGTTTCTACCACTCTGCTTTGATTAATTGACAACCTCCCTGAATCACATCTTTGATCTGCTTCTAACTCCAATTTACGCAGTTCAAACTGATGTTGAAGCTCCTTTTCTCTAAGCTCTTTTTCTAAACGGCACATTTCTAATTGTAGCTCCATTTTACACAACTCAGAATCAGATGCCCCCACTCTGGTCTGAATACTTCCTTCAGGAAGAACATTTTTCTCAACCAAAGCTAAATGGATTTGTTTTTTAATTTCATTTTTCCTGTCTTGTTTCACTATTGAGATGTCATACTTTGCTGCTAAAACAATTAAATCGTCTTTTCGACACTCATCAAGCTTCCCCACTGTGGGTTCAGCCACAAAACCTTCTATATCCATCCTGAGCCACAAACAATACGCGCGTACGCTTAACGACGCGTAGAATACCCCAAAAAACACGGGATAAATACACTGTAAAGTGAAGTGCTGAAACAAGCGCACAGCAAACGGGCCAAAAGCAACAATGCCCCCGCTACGCTTTGCCTACCTACCCGAATCTCTCCTGAACAACTCCCCCCTAGTCTTCACGCAGATCGGGCAGTGGGATGAATTAAGCGCAACGCCCAGCGAGACGAGAAGCCTCCTGGAAGCGCCCCCGAGAACGCTGCTCTCACAGCGAACACCAGCCGCCAGCCACTACGACACTACTCCCAAAAAACAGGAACCGCATGAAGCAACGGCCCTCTAAGCCTACAAGGAGACAAAGTCGCTAAACAGTACCCATAAACTGTAGCACAAACACATATAAAACACTTCACTCACCTGTATTTCCCGGTAGATGTGCCACAACCGCCACAGAAACAAAGAACCATTTGAAAAAGCCGCGTCCTCCCCGCTGCTACTAGATACTGACTGCACCTGTACTGAATAATGACGTCACAGCTCATTCACAACAACATGTGAAACTTCAGCGCACATTCAGCAAAACACTACTGTTGTAAACGTCTAGGGAAAACGACTTACCAACAAAATCGCATCGGACGAGCCCCCAATTTGTTACGACCCTGGCTCACAGGCCGCAACAAATAACAGGGGGAAGGACACGACATAGCTTTAAATGATTTATTTAAACTATAATTAAACTTTTAAAGAAAACAAACGATATCTGCATGTCGTCAGTGTAAGTGAAGTGTAGTGAAAGGTAGGCTGAAATGCATGTTGGATGTAATCAGTGAGATAACCTGCATCAGGTGTGTGTGTTGTTGGATGCAAAAACTAGCACAAAAGAATAAAACATGAAAACATAATCTAAATAAAGAAAAACGGCGAAGCATGGCGTATGTGTGGCGAAGGATGGAAAGCAACCCGGGCGGTCGACTCCATCCAGGAGCCGACGGAGAGAACCAACACGTCCTTGCCGCTCTCCCTGCCGCTCGCCCGCACTGAAACACAGCGGAAGCCGGCTTTTAAAGAGGCCCGCCGGAAGTGTTGCCAGGTCCCCAGAACGTCACCAACGCCTCCTCCAGTCCACCTTAACACACATGAACAGTAGTAGAGGCCAACTAGCACCAGTGGAGGGCCGTCACACCTGGAAAAATAAGCAATCTCTGAACATTAACCTCTGGTTCAACCTCCTAATAAATCACATTTCAATGGAGAAAATCTCTGCTTCAAATAAAAATCAGTTGTTAAATTTTATACAAACATGGTCACCGTATGTTAACTCCCTTAACTTAAACCTGGTAACCTGACTCTGCCTGTTAGCGAAAACCACCACATCACCCCAATATATGTTGCTGCTTATGCATGTTGGCATTGTGTAACTAATGATTGTCTTCAGTTAGGAACCCAGTCGCTGTCAGCAGGATCGAGCGGGCCGTATCGACAACAACTTACAGTCAACAACTCCCCAGGATCCTCTGTCTATATGCATGAATGGCTAACTTGGTGTCACTGCATGCTTGGCTAATCTTCCAGGTGCTGTCCCCTGTGGCTCGGTGTGGTTGGCCTTGTTCCCCGGGCGGCACTCTGTTTGGGAGGGCGCCAGGTCGCCGCGGGGGCGTCGTGCGGGGTGGCTGCATCCATGGCGGGGGGGGGGGGGGGGGGGGGGGGGGTGCGTCGGTCGGGCGCCTGGTTTGGGTGTCCGCCGGGTTGCCATTTGCGACTAAAAATGTCGTGGGTGGCGGCCCGGCAGTCGTCTGGGTCGCCCGGTCAGGCTGGGGAGTATTGATAGTATGTTTTTCTGAGGTACGTATTTTCTCTGTCCTCTAGGAATGTAAAGGAGAATGTGTATCACATGTTGAATGTTTATCATAGCTAGGCAAGGCGCCAGTAAGTCTAGAGACTTGAAGCCCCTTCTTTGTGTGCCTTTAATGTAAACCATATGTAGGAGGGTCCACAAGACCTATATAATGTTACTCAGAAGAACATCCATTGTTCATTTACCGCATGATGTCTGGATCACGAGCTCGTCTGTATTAAAGTACCTTTAACTTGATCTACCTGCGTCATCTCTTCATTGAGGAGCATCCACAATATAATCATCATTTCAATTGGTGTCACGAACCGACAGTGCACATATCTGAAGGTAAGTAGAGTGGATTTCATTGATATTTTGATTTCCTCTGCTTACCTTTCTGATGCATTGCAAAGTACCTTTATGATTCTGATCTGTTGTGGGATGCTCATCACATATATGTAATGATATTGAATCTTAATTTGGCTGATTTGATTATGTTATATTCTAACAAATTGATTTAAATTAGAGTTTGATTTGCGTTGCTGCGTTTCAACACCGAACAATATTAATTGGTGAGCTCACCTTGTTGATATTTGTGTGTTGTTTTGTTACTTCATATATGTGTTGTCATGGCTGTGGATTTGTGTTGGTGTGTGTTGTTTGAGAATGCATGATAGAAGAAAAAGAGGGACAGAGAGAGTAGATGTTAAAAGGTCAGTTCGCTTTGAGAGCGAAGCTGGACAAAAATGAAATAGAAGTCAGTTTGCTTTGAGAGCGAAGCTGGACAAAAATGAAATAGAAGTCAGTTTGCTTTGAGAGTGAAGCTGGACAAAAATGAAATAGAAGTCAGTTTGCTTTGAGAGCGAAGCTGGACAAAAATGAAATAGAAGTCAGTTTGCTTTGAGAGTGAAGCTGGACAAAAATGAAATAGAAAGTCAGTTTGCTTTGAGAGCGAAGCTGGACAAAAGTGAAATAGAAGTCAGTTTGCTTTGAGAGTGAAGCTGGACAAAAGTGAAATAGAAGTCAGTTTGCTTTGAGAGTGAAGCTGGACAAAAATGAAATAGAAGTCAGTTTGCTTTGAGAGCGAAGCTGGACAAAAGTGAAATAGAAGTCAGTTTGCTTTGAGAGTGAAGCTGGACAAAAGTGAAATAGAAGTCAGTTTGCTTTGAGAGTGAAGCTGGACAAAAGTGAAATAGAAGTCAGTTTGCTTTGAGAGTGAAGCTGGACAAAAGTGAAATGAAAGTCAGTTTGCTTTGAGAGCGAAGCTGGACAAAAGTGAAATAGAAGTCAGTTTGCTTTGAGAGTGAAGCTGGACAAAAGTGAAATAGAAGTCAGTTTGCTTTGAGAGTGAAGCTGGACAAAAATGAAATAGAAGTCAGTTTGCTTTGAGAGTGAAGCTGGACAAAAGTGAAATAGAAGTCAGTTTGCTTTGAGAGTGAAGCTGGACAAAAATGAAATAGAAGTCAGTTTGCTTTGAGAGTGAAGCTGGACAAAAATGAAATAGAAGTCAGTTTGCTTTGAGAGTGAAGCTGGACAAAAATGAAATAGAAGTCAGTTTGCTTTGAGAGTGAAGCTGGACAAAAGTGAAATAGAAGTCAGTTTGCTTTGAGAGTGAAGCTGGACAAAAGTGAAATAGAAAGTCAGTTTGCTTTGAGAGTGAAGCTGGACAAAAGTGAAATAGAAGTCAGTTTGCTTTGAGAGTGAAGCTGGACAAAAGTGAAATAGAAGTCAGTTTGCTTTGAGAGTGAAGCTGGACAAAAATGAAATAGAAGTCAGTTTGCTTTGAGAGTGAAGCTGGACAAAAATGAAATAGAAGTCAGTTTGCTTTGAGAGTGAAGCTGGACAAAAATGAAATAGAAGTCAGTTTGCTTTGAGAGTGAAGCTGGACAAAAGTGAAATAGAAGTCAGTTTGCTTTGAGAGTGAAGCTGGACAAAAGTGAAATAGAAGTCAGTTTGCTTTGAGAGTGAAGCTGGACAAAAATGAAATAGAAGTCAGTTTGCTTTGAGAGCGAAGCTGGACAAAAGTGAAATAGAAGTCAGTTTGCTTTGAGAGCGAAGCTGGACAAAAATGAAATAGAAGTCAGTTTGCTTTGAGAGTGAAGCTGGACAAAAGTGAAATAGAAGTCAGTTTGCTTTGAGAGTGAAGCTGGACAAAAGTGAAATAGAAGTCAGTTTGCTTTGAGAGTGAAGCTGGACAAAAGTGAAATAGAAGTCAGTTTGCTTTGAGAGCGAAGCTGGACAAAAATGAAATAGAAAGTCAGTTTGCTTTGAGAGTGAAGCTGGACAAAAATGAAATAGAAGTCAGTTTGCTTTGAGAGTGAAGCTGGACAAAAATGAAATAGAAAGTCAGTTTGCTTTGAGAGTGAAGCTGGACAAAAGTGAAATAGAAAGTCAGTTTGCTTTGAGAGCGAAGCTGGACAAAAATGAAATAGAAAGTCAGTTTGCTTTGAGAGTGAAGCTGGACAAAAATGAAATAGAAAGTCAGTTTGCTTTGAGAGTGAAGCTGGACAAAAGTGAAATAGAAAGTCAGTTTGCTTTGAGAGCGAAGCTGGACAAAAATGAAATAGAAAGTCAGTTTGCTTTGAGAGTGAAGCTGGACAAAAGTGAAATAGAAAGTCAGTTTGCTTTGAGAGTGAAGCTGGACAAAAATGAAATAGAAAGTCAGTTTGCTTTGAGAGTGAAGCTGGACAAAAATGAAATAGAAGTCAGTTTGCTTTGAGAGCGAAGCTGGACAAAAGTGAAATAGAAGTCAGTTTGCTTTGAGAGTGAAGCTGGACAAAAGTGAAATAAAAACATCAGTTCGCCTGCAGGGCGAAGCTGAAAATGAGGTATATGCGCCAGTTCATGGGTGTGTGAAGCTGGGCACACTGCAGTTTGTTGTCATTGTGGATGTGTGGACGCTATTTTCCTGATCGGACTGACCGCTTGACGGCCCCGTTTCGGGATTATTAGCCGTCTGGTCTGAAGTCGTTGTTCGTATTGTTTTCTGTGGTGTGTTCGTCTTTGTCTGCATACATTAAATTTTGATTAAATATTGGTTGAACGGTGTTGAAGCGTAACTTTTCAGACTCAAAATATAAATTGATATGCAGTGATTAATACCGTATTTAGAAGTGACACACGGGATAGTGTTGTTCAGCGTACATTAATACATTATATATTCTTTATATTCTAACTGCATGTAATATTAATCATGGGGTCACAAACCAGTAAGCTGTCGCAAAATACAAATGTAAATATTAAGAATAAATCAGAGCACGATTTGCCGAAAAAAGAGAGAAAAGCCATGAAGAAGTTACTGAAAACGAATCCTCATTTAAAAGAAATACCTATTAAAGTGGCTTCTAAAATGACACCAAGAGAATGGATTCAATCAAAACTTGGATTTTACAATGTAGAGCCCTTTTTAACTGATATTTCTGAGTGGACTGACAATCGTTACCCACGAGAGGGAAGTTTTGATAAAAGTAAACTAGATCTCATTCGTGGATATTTGGTTCATAACACTTCAGTTCCCAATCCAAAATGGGATAGAGATTATATGTTAGACGTTCTTAATGCTTGGGAGCTTATGAGCAAACAATGGCCAGGGAATGTTGATAAGACAGAGAAAAGAAAACAGAAAAAATTGAATATAATGATGCCTCAAGGAACAGCTACAAAAGTTTCTCAATTTGGCGACAATAAATCAATACATGATAAACTTCTAACTTCGTTATACCCGTCTCTTGACGCTCGTCAGTCACCTCCTGATTATGAATCGGATGAAGATTTGATTGATTGGATGTTTTTGTGTTCAAATGAGAAACAAAAGCCCTATATGTCGAGCAGGATTATTCCTACAATTATTTTTCCAAAAAGCAGTGATAAGGACCAACGAATTCAGGCATGAAAATGCAATGTGCCTCATTATGGATTGAAAATTGCAAAAAATCTTTTGAAAACATTGCTAAAAAAATATGGAGGTGACATGACTAGTTATAGAAATGAAAAGATTAAATACATTAAGGAATGTATGGCATGTGAATTTAAAAGAATTTTTGCATTAACGCGTAGAGGACAAGATGTGGAACTAAACGACATGTCAAAAGTTCTAATTACTAACTTCAAATCAGCGCTGAAACGTTATGAAAGAGCTTCAAATGTGAAACTGGATTTTAACATACAAATTGATACAAAACATATGAAGGCTATTATTTCTAGCATATCGAATGAGGAGGCCGAAGAAGTGTTGGAAATAGTAGAATTGGCTTTGAAAATGTCAGAGGAAGAACAATCAAGCAGTAAAAAAGAAATTTGTGTGACACCGCTGATTTTAATGGAAGATAAAATATTAGATAAATCGCTGACTCTTACAGATATATCACGCATTGTACAGGACGCTCCTCCTCCGTTGAGTAATTCAACAGCATTTTTGAACTGGTGGACAACAGCTTTGATGCATAGCTCCATGTCTGGAAAAGATGTTCGTTACATTTTAACCATGTTAATGCCTCATATCAAAATGAGTAAATTAATTGAGGAATGTGACACTGAGCTATGATAATGATGGTCCTATTGATGGAGAAATTATTATTACTAAGAAATACCCATGGTTGGACAGAAAATTTAAGGAAAAACATATTCAGCAACTTGATGAATATTTGAAGAAAAATGTTGCTCAAGATCGAGATGTTACACAAGTCCTAAACTGCCGACGTAAAGTAAATGAATCTATATCTGAATTTGCTGATAGATTCCAAAAATGTTGGAAAGAACAAGCTAAACTGGAAATTAAAGACACTGATGATCCATTTTTTATATCAATGTTTCTCAATGGCTTGGATCAAAATGCCGTCTATACTCTAAAAATATCTGCTCCAGACATTTATTCATTCAGTCCAAGTGACTTACTTAAGAAAATAAGAGAATTGGACGCAATTGGATTATTTACAACATCTAAAAACAAAGTACAGGCAGTACAATTTGCTCCTGTAGATAATGAGTGCTTTACTGCCCTGCAAAATATACAACAGAGAGGCAGAGGCGTAAGTAGAGGATACAGGTCACAGAGTCAAAATGGGCCCCCACAGTACAGACAAGGTTTCAGCCAATTTCCCCAAAGAGGGAGAGGTTTCAGCCGAGGTAGAAGAGCACGCAGATGGACAGGATCAAATGACGTATGCCATTACTGTTTAAAGCCTGGGCATTGGATCAGGGATTGTTTTTTAAAACAACAAGACGAGTCTCACAACATCAGCGAATTTCCAAGACAAGTTTATAGTCAATCTCACATGACGAATGCTTTTCCCCAACAGGCTAGTAACCCCCCTTACTCACAACAGCCAACATCTGGATCAAATCAGCAGCCTGAGGCAAGCAGAGAGAGCCATTCAGGCTTTATTCCCATAGGATCGCCGATGGAGGGACCCAGACGGTGTCAAATAACTTAGAACAACAACAACTGCTCCACAATTTCACATTTCTGACAAACCATTTGAAATTCCTCAATTAAGTTTGTGTTTCAGGAAAAAGGATCCCATTCTTGGTGGATACGGGAGCAACCATATCGTGTTTGAAGAAAAATGATTTAAACTGTCCCCTTAGTAGAGACACCGTCTGTTCTATCGGCATCTCTGGCGTCCCACAAAAGAACCATTGTCTATACCACTACAAGTTGACTTGGATGAAATCAAACTTCAGCATTCATTTGTAGTGAGTACTACAACACCTATGTCTTTACTAGGAAGAGATTTGTTGAGCAAAATGAATGCAACTATTTCTTGTTCACCTGATGGCATTGAGGTCTACATTCCTGCAAACAAAATACATCAATTATTTTCTCATAGTCAAGAATCCTCTTATACAGCTACATCTATTTTGACAAATTTTGATTTCATTTCCAAATTATTTACCGTAAATGAAGTTAAGAAATTGGCTTCATGTCAACCTGCCATTGCAGCTCAAATTTTGAAACTGAAACCAGTTGACCCACCGTTTTCAGATAAGCGCATTGATCAAATTGATATGGAAGAAATTCCACAATGTTTTTTTCATGTCTTCACAGGGATTGGTGTTGCTGTGGAAGAATAGATTTGATGAAGTCCAATCATTTGTCTGTGCTGTTTGCAAAGATTTTAGTGATACTGATCCCTTATTGAAATCATGTCATGATTATCTTGGGAAAATACCTAATAATAAGGATCAACATAAGGATTATATCATTTGGTCTTATGGATCTGAACCAACACACTTTCTTTAAGGTTTTGCAAAATAATATTAAACCACAAATTTTGGAAGGAAAAGAAAAAGGAGTTTCATTGAAACCTCCCTCAATATTAGCTTCAGTCCCAGCTGATTTATGGGCATTACACGCTAATCATGTGGGGTTATTGAAAGTTCCTCCTTATCAAGCCAAAATTAATCCTAATAAATATCCAGTTTAGAATAAACAGTATCCACTTTCAAAGGAAAAAGAAGGAATTCGACCTGTTATTGAAAGCTTACTTAAACAAGGAGTGATTATTAAACGGCAATCACAGAATAACACACCTATAAATCCAATCTTAAAACCAGGGACAAATAAATGTAGATTCACACAAGATTTAAGAAAAGTTAATGAAGCTCTTTATCCTATCGCTCCGATTGTACTAGACTCAAATTCCATTCGAGCAGCACTGCCACCAGACTCCAAATATTATACTGTAGTTGATTTGTGCTCAGCTTATTTCTCAATTCCAGTACATGAGAATACCCAAGGACTTTTTGCGTTCACTTTTGACCGTGAACAATACCTTTGGACTCGTTTACCTCAAGGATATGTTGATTCTGCTGCTGTTTATTCTGCTGCAGTTAATATGCACCTGGCTCAATTAACTTTACCCGGTCCGTCGACACTATTACAGTATGTAGACGACATCTTGGTCGCCTCTCCAACCGAGTCTGACTGCATTAAAGACTCTCTGGCTCTCCTGACTCATCTGGCTGAAGGAGGACACAGAGCTTCTCTCGCTAAGCTACAATTTTGCCAGCCAGCTGTCAATTATCTGGGATATGTTCTGAAAGACGGATGTCGATTTTTATCCCCTGATCGCGTGAAGGCCATCAAAGACCAAAGACAAAGTTGTTATCTTTCCTCGGCCTAGTGAACTATTGCCGACCATGGCTAGCTGAATACGCTACTTATGATGCAGCTCTGCGTAAAGCAACGATCAAAAATGCACCTGATACTGTGCAATGGACTGAGGAGATGAAACAGGCTTTTCGTCATATTAAATACCTTCTCTGCACTGCTCCAGGACTGGGACTGCCAGACTACAAGCTGACGTTTCACCTCTACGTTGCTGAAAATGGCCTAGTCGCTTCTGCTGTCTTAGCCCAGATGCATGGTGACAAGTTAAGACCAGTTGCATATTATTCCAAAACTTTACCATTAATTGTTCAAGGAATGGTTCCTTGTTTGAGAGCTGTAGCTGCTGCTGCTTTAATGGTTGAAAAGGCACAAACCATAGTCTTAGGACATCCACTCATATTGCATACTACACATGCAGTTAATATCATTTTACTTAACATAACAAGTCAGAGAAGGAGCAATTATGAACATATTTTGACAGGAACTCAAAATCTCACCATCTCTACAGCAGCTCACACCAATCCAGCTTTGCATTTAAAAGTACTATTGCATGGTAACAATATTGAAGAGGGAGATCCTCCACATGATTGCATGGAATTAATTAATTCTACAACGAGTGTGAGGACAGACTTACAACAAACGCCATTGGAAAAGAATGATCTTATCTTATATTGTGATGGATCAGCCATGAGACCTGATGATAAAACCACATTAGCAGGATATGCGATTGTTGACAATCAAGGTCATTGTGTAGAGGCGTATAAAATACCTGTAATTTCTGCACAAGCTGCAGAATTGATAGCATTAATAAGAGCATGCAAACTTGCAGAAAATAAGTCAGTAACAATATACTCTGACTCCAAATATGCGTTCTCAGTTGCACATGATTTTAGCAAAATATGGGAAAATAGAGATTTTATAACAACTGCTGGTAAACCAATTCAACATTCTGAACTAGTAAAAGATTTACTAGCTGCCATAATGTTACCTGCCCAAATTGCTATTGTAAAATGTGTAGGACATTCAAAATTTGATTCAGATGTGGCAAGAGGAAATAATTTAGCAGATAAATATGCTAAAGAAGCAGCAATGAATGCCTCATTTCCACCATGGTTGAATACTACACTGGCTGCCATACAACCTTCTGATCCACCTTATACAATCAATGATCTGATTACTTTTCAGAATCAGGCAACTGAAGCTGAAATTAAATTGTGGCAAAAGAAAAAGTGTTACAAAGATATGGATAACTTATGGAAATTCACTGATGAACGTGTAGCATTACCTAAGATGGTATATGATCCTCTCATTGCTTACGTACACGGAGTGACGCATGTCAATTACAAAGCTGTGACTGACTATATCTCTAAATTGTTTACCATAGGATTGGAGAAACAAGTGAGAAGATTCATCCAGAGATGTTTAATCTGTGCCCGATGTAATCCACATGTAAACCCATCCAAACATGATCATTTGCCAAAATCTGACGGTCCATTCCAATCACTACAAATTGATTTTACACACATGCCAAAATGTAAAGGCTATGCCTATCTTTTAGTGATCGTAGATAGATTTTCAAAATGGCCTGAAGCTTTTCTAACTAGGAAAGAAAATGCTCAAACTGTGGTTAAGTGTTTAATGGAACATGTAATACCGAGATATGAAATCCCTTTCGGTATAGATTCAGATAATGGAACACCATTTACCTCAAGAGTGACTAAATTGTTAGCGCTCGCGTTTGGTATTAAAGCTGCTGTCCGGAGTTTCCGTTTGTTTTCAATTTATGTATCATTGTTTAACAAAGCTTAAATGTGTTAGTCTAGTTCGATACTATAATATAAAGTTAGAATAACGCGATATGAAAATTTATTCCTGAGCTCCGCCTTCCTCTCATAGACCCCCATGTTATTCCAAAAAGCGCCGGTCGCTGCCGACCAATCAAGTTCGAGCTTCAGCTTTGTCATGCTGTCAATCAACGGTTACGCGCACAGCAAGCAAGCCCATGCAGAGGTGGGCGAGCTACGCACTACGCAACCGCGCGCACATTTGTTTTGCTTGTGGAGGAGAGAGCATCAGAGATCAGCAACTTCCAGAAAAGTTACCAATCCCACGGCTTGTCAGGCCAAGAGACTGCAGGACGTTTTTTGGCTCGGGGTGCTCGCGTCGCTCCCCGACCACGGCCTCCATAGCCCGCCTGACGGCTTCGTTTAGATGCCCGACCTCTGGAGGAAGATGTTGGGGCGTCTGGGACATACTCTTCGTCAGAGGAGTCATGCAATTCTGAACTCTAGATAGAAATAAATAAACAATGTAACACATATACACGCGTAAATGCACTAAGTTTGATAAACAACGTCATCCAGAGGGATACACGAGTGTAATCACATATTGAAACTTTACTCGTTAGTCCTAGCAGATTCATGTTATTTTGGTATTAGGACAAGTTAGACTCAATACAGCATTCTAACGTAATTCCTTTATTATTTACTAAATGTACTAAATGTAGAAGAGTGGAAAACAGCAAAACAGGCGAGATGCTGCAGCACTCCTCTCATGTACTGAGCACGTGCACAAATAAAGGGGTGAAATCAGAGGGAGGGACCAACAGTGTTTTGGGAGACGCCGCGATTCAAACTCCGGACAGCAGCTTTAAGTGGACCTTTCATATTCCATATCATCCACAAAGTTCAGGGCAGGTTGAACGCTTAAATAGGATGATAAAGGAACGATTAACGAAAGTCCATCAATCAAGACAAATGAATTGGGTTGAAGCATTACCTCTAACTCTATTATCTATAAGAGCAATGCCAAATAAAACAACTGGCTTGTCACCACATGAAGTTTTAATGGCTAGACCTTTTCCTTTAGGTGTCCGGATGAATGAGGCACCATCCATAGATTTGACTCAATTGCAAGAATTACAACAAAATTATGTTAAACAGTTGTTTTCTTTTGTCTCTAAGTATTCTCAGCAGGTGATTGATTCTCTTCCTCTTCCGACTGAGAAATCGATGCACAACTTTTTGCCAGGTGACTATGTCCTGGTGCGCAGCCTGAAGCCGAATACTGGGGAACCACGTTACGGCCCACCGACTCAAGTGCTTCTGGTGACGCACAGCGGTTAAGGTCAAGGGTCAACCTCAATGGATACATGCGAGCAGAATCAAGGCCTCACCTCCATTACCAGCATCGATGAATTCACAAGCTGTGGTGACGACGTCAACCTTGAGCACATAAAAGCTCAAGGGAGACGTAAAGTTAGAAAAAAGCATGAGAGGGATGCAAAACATAACCCGTTACAAATGCGTCTCTTTATTAATCTCATGATTATCTTTAGTATTTCTGCATGCTGTATTATAATTCTTTGTGTATTCCCAACTGACATTGCAGAGCATGACTCACACTTTGAAGGAAATGAGAAGTCTGTTGATGGTATGAGATGGAAAAGAGAGAGAATGGGTGATCGTATGAAAAGAGCAATGACATTGAAAAATGTGAAGCATGATCCTTATCTAGAGATAGGTACTCTGGAAAACAAGCCAGTAAGTGAACTCGGAATGCAATGCATGTACTATCCACTAACCCCTGATGCTACTATGTCATATTACATCCATAACGTTACATATGTTACGATAGAGGAACATACTGTAAACGTTCTTGTTGATTATCAGTCAGTAGCAAATGAAACCATTCAAGTCCGAATTTTAGTGCTAAACTCCATGACAGAATGACCTACTGTAGAATTTTGCAACAATTTGTGGAAGTCTATAACTCCAAACTTCTATGTGCATTTGGATCAAGAGGCCTACAAAGATTATCAACCAATAATTTTGAAAGCAAAGCAAAAGAATTCACCTTTAGTATGTGTAATGCCAATTACTGGAGTCATACATTATAGTATGGGATTCACTCGTACATGTCCTCGCAAATTGCATGTCTATTCCAAATTTCCATTCCCAGCATTGGAACATTTGATTTGGATGTGCGCACATAATTTACTAAAAGAACTAATGTGTGGACTAATTTGCCTCCATTCTTTCAAGGTTGATGTGGATTATGTATGCTTCACGATGTAACATATATAGTAGAACCAGTTGAGTATCTTCCTAAACACTTCAAAGTGTCTAGAGCAAAAAGAGAATTGACAGAGGTTAAAGGCTATGTACATTTAAAAAATTCTGATCCCATTGATCGAGCCACGAGGTATTATGCATTACATGATGATTTTCAAATCTACACGCTACACGTGCATTAATTTTGAAATCCGTTTCTTCTATTACCAACATGACATTGATCCAAAATCCGGTGAAAACTGAACGTATATGCCCGGGCGGACTCAGATAGTGAGGACTCCGCTTCCACCTCATCTGATTCTTCTGGGGGATCTATTGATAATGTGGACAAGAAAGATTGAAGAATGTGAACAAGAAGGATTGGGAACCGTGGAATGAACTGATCAACACTTCCTTCACCTCCTTTCATCCGTGGCATAGTGAAGTCTGGGTACATAGGGGTTCGGTATACAACTAGAGCCGTTCGTCTATAGATCTCAGTGAAGAATTGTAGCTATGTTACATTTAGGAGAGGAGATGAGGAAGACATAACTTGTGTAACCCGACGAGCTCTGAGACCATTTTATAATTTTGAAACTTATGTTATGCATGATGTTAATCTTTGTATTCATCTTATATTGTTTTTGGATTTACTAGTTCACATGTTGTTTTAAGAACGTGCATTCTTTGTTACGTTTATTGCGTGTTATTTTGTTAGGTGATGAGTTGATTAGACTTGAAAATAAAAAAAAAACATAAAACATATTTAAAAAAAAAAGAAAAAAAAAAAAGAGTATTGATAGTATGTTTTTCTGAGGTACGTATTTTCTCTGTCCTCTAGGAATGTAAAGGAGAATGTGTATCACATGTTGAATGTTTATCATAGCTAGGCAAGGCGCCAGTAAGTCTAGAGACTTGAAGCCCCTTCTTTGTGTGCCTTTAATGTAAACCATATGTAGGAGGGTCCACAAGACCTATATAATGTTACTCAGAAGAACATCCATTGTTCATTTACCGCATGATGTCTGGATCACGAGCTCGTCTGTATTAAAGTACCTTTAACTTGATCTACCTGCGTCATCTCTTCATTGAGGAGCATCCACAATAAAATCATCATTTCACTGGTGTTTGTGAAGGCTCTTAGATTTGTAACTGGTTTTAAGGTGTGAATTAAAGAGCACAAACAAATAAAATGCACCTTTTCTCTTAGAACACTGTCTATGCCTCACCTTTCTGTCTGTCCTGTGTTTGTTTTATGTTTCACTTGGGTGTGCACAGCCCTCAATGGCATAATGCAGGAAACAGCTTGAAATAAACATGATAGGTTAATTTGCCATGAGGGCCGGTGATGGTCACAGTCACAAAGAAGAAAAAAATGCACATGAAGCTTAAGCAATGACACCATGGGTGGTTGGCGTCATTTTTGAGCAGATATGCAGACAAAAAAAAAAAAAAAAAATCGCGTTTGCAGCCGTCGGACATTCTTTAAATTCCTATGCAAATTAGTAGGTGTACCACCGGCGGTACACTGAAGTTTAACGGGTTAAACCCGTTTTCAGATTTTTAAATTACTCTTTTAAGCATATGAATTTCTACCCATCTATGGATTCTTTATTTCAGCTGTATTTAATCCCTTACTTGGGTTTTTATGCTGATTTCGCCTTTGTTATATATTAATTAAAGGGTTAGGTGTAGGGGAATGCCCTCCATTACAGAGGGCACCGGCCCCCTGGAAGCTATAAAGCTCCCTGAGGGGCTGGAGGTGCACGGGCCATCCCTCTGAGGGGCACCCCACCCAGGCTCTACTTGCCCTCATCAGTTTGCTCTTTAGGCTTTGTATACATAAATTAATGGTTTTTCTTAATTTTTTAATTTAATATACATTCTTTTATGTTTAATAAAATAAAACCCTATATTTTACCTGTTTATTGTTATCATCCTATAATAGGCCTTTCCTGGGTGCCCATAGTGTTATGTTTTGGCCTCTATTATGCCTTCATCAGGTATTTGTCACCCGTTCCCTTCTGAGCTGCTTCCCCTTCAGAATTTATCCTGAAATGAGCTTCCTGTGGCTGTCCTTCTTTATATACCCCTGTGTCTCCGCCCCCTTTCCTTCGTTCAAATTTTCATGTCTCTGCTGTTTTATGTTTCCAATTGTTCCTAATTTGGTTTTGTACTTTTTGCCTTCATACGGACTGTTTTTTCTCTGTTTTGCAGGTTTTCTTTGTGTTTAATTGTTTTTTCAGTTTTTTTTTTTTTTTCAGGTTTTCTCCCTGGTCCGGAGTCAGATAAGTATATAATTTACGGTAAGTGTTTCTTATACATAATTGTGCATTAGTTCTAGGGCTTTAATTTCTGTTTTTCCAATTGTGTCAAACTTTTGTTTGATTGATTTTTAAACATATTTTTGATTTGTGCATCCACCTTTGGCTTTCCATCTTTCATACCCCATGGAAGAATTGCCCGATTTCATTAAATTGTTTTTCATTTCAGCAATTGGCTTTTGGCTTTGATTCCACACCTCTTTGGCATAATTTTCCCTTTTATTTTTGACTTATTATTAGGTTTATTCTTTTGCTTTAGATTAGCTTCTACACCCACCAATGCTTTTTGCCTTCACTACGAACTCTTTCCTTCCATCAGTTTTTTTCTCCATGAGTTGTGGTTAATTTTAAACCTTAAGTTTTGGCTTCAAATAAAATTATTTTTCAATCAGTTATGGGCTTAGAAAGGTCACAGCCTGACTCAGAGATCAGGCTCAATCTGCTGCACCTGTGTGATTGAGCTCGGCTGTGCGTTGTTGCCAATCAGCTGGGCGGGGATATAAGGAGGGATCTCTCAGCTGCTCAGTTGGGTGTGGGTAGGCAACCTGGAAGGTTTGACACCATCAGTTGGCCTTCTTTTCAGAAACTGAAGTGTCTTTGTGTCATTAGTGCCCAGGACTCAGCAGTTCTTTCTTTTTGTTTTGTGGAATGCTATTTTCTTTTGAGGGGTTTCAGTTTTTGTTTTTTATCTACCACTTTTGGCTGATTTAGTGGTAGTGATGGTCAAATGAAGCCCCATGAATCACTGAGGCTTTCCAGCCCATTGCTTCATTAAAAGGTTCACTACTCAAAGCCTCACTGAAACAGTGAATACTGCCATCTGGTGTTCAAATGAAAATATGACCTGAGCCGAAATTTGGTATGAAGATCTATGCAGTAACAATTAATATCGGATGCATCTATAGTATATGTACGTGTGCATGCATGTGAACACCCATGAAGACTCATGGCTTTGTTCTTAATCAAACCTGCAATAAAAGCAATACAAGAGTTTGCATTTTCATTCATTCTTATTTAAAAATAAAAGTTTCTCAAGTGTGGATGGCTTCAGTCGATTTCTTCGTTTACATAAAATTTCCCCTGCTTTTGAGAACACCCTCTCACAAGGCACAGAGGATGCTGGTGTTGACAGCCATGCTGTTGCTAGTCGATATAGATGCGGATACTGCGTCTTGCAGGTTTTCCAGTATACGAGTGGATCCTCATTCCTCAGAATATTTGCCTCTGCCAGGTAGCGGTCCAGCTCAATCGTTGCAGTGGCGCTGGAGCTGCTCCTGCTGGTGGTGACTGATGTGTCCAGGAGCTGCCAAAGCTCACCTAATAACAGTCGCACATAGGGTGAGAAGGTTGGTTAAGACATTCAAAATCACAACACCAACATCATAATAGAGAATACAATGATCAGGTGACTCACCATGATTGGCTGGCGGATCCACGGGGACGGCTTGCAGGTGGGAGGGGGGAGACTCTCTCCTGATCATATTGACACACTCATTTTTCAGTCTATTTATTGCCTCTTGTGTTTTGCCAGGAGTTAGAAATCCAAGTTTTTTTAAATCTCGGATCCAATAAGGTTGGCAGTGTGAGAGCACTGACTGATTCCAAGTTGTGGATGTGTTCCTTAAGGCGCCGGATGAGGTTGTCCCCCAGCTGCCTTGCAGTGGTCAGGGTTGGGAGTCTGCAGGAAACTGTATGATGCAGCATTTTCATGAGAGGGATCACTTTTGATCCAGACACCCTCCTCTCGCTAGAGACTTCAACTGTTGCCTGATGGAATGGCTCGAGAACATTCAGCACATCCTTTATTGCTTCGTATTCTGAAGCTGTTGGAGGTGCAACGTCAGTTTTTAGGGAGGCTAAGGCTGCTCCCACTGGCTCTCTGAGCTCATACAACCTTTCCAACATATGGACAGTGCTGTTCCACCTTGTCTCAACTTCAATTATCATTCTGTAAGGCTGCCTCCCCATTTCTTCCTGCACCTGAACAAGCCTTTCTTTAGCTGATGTACTGGATCGAAAGAGGGTCACCAACCTTCTGCATTTATGGCGCAAGTCATTTAGCCCAGGCACATCATCAAATGACTTGCGCACAAGTAAATTAATTGTGTGTGCAATGCACACAGTGTGTCTGATGTTTAGCTGTCTGACACACGCATTCATGTTAGCTGCTCCGTCGGTGACCAGGCATTTCACTTTATCCGTTATGCCCCACTCCTCCATCAGCTGTGCATGCCGTGCAGTCAGGTTCTCAGCTGTATGGGCCTTCGGGAAATGTTGCACTCCCAGTAAGGAAGTGCAGAGCTGGTCCTCATCACTAATGTAGTGACAGGTCACCGCCAGATACGCATCCATGTTAATGGATGTCCACATATCCGACGTGAGGCTGACAGCTGCAGCCTTCCTGACCTGCTCCTTGGCCTTCTCCTTGGCCTCCCGGTGTCTATCCTCCACCATTGACTTCAGAGCCTGAAGGTGAAAATCAGAGTTGTTATTCTACTTACTTAAATAAAAATGACATTTGGCTCTGTTCACACACCTTTCTGCTTGGGAGCACATAGTTGGGATCCAGTGCATGAACAAGCTCCCTGAATCCCGCATCCTCCACAATTGAGAAAGGCTGAGAGTCCTTAATGACCATGCCGACCAGAGCCTCATCCACCAGCGCTTTTCTGGAATCTGTAACATTTAATGCTGCCTTATAGTTGGAGTCAAACACCAGATTTAGTAAATATGCAATAAATAGTTCCTGTTACTTTGGCTTGTCTCTGGCCTGTTGGCAGCCTGGGCATGGCTCGATAATGGCGGATCATTGAGGAAGTATTATTGCTGTATGTGAGCTGTCTATCACACACCAAGCACCTCACCTTTAATAAAATCATACATATTGTGACTGATAGTTCACTCTATGGCAAGTATACAATAATCACTAGATTCCAAGAACTTCCCAGTGGGAGGTTCCACACAAACAAACCTTATTATGAGCAGTTTGCTCAAAATACTCCCACACAGGTGAGGACTTCCTCTTTCTAGTTGGTTCCATCTGTGAAATGGGGGATTTGCAGCACAACAAACAAAACTGAAACTGGGGGGAATGTGAATTCACTTTTAAGTGAGTGACTTTATCATCACCTGACACAAGGCCCTGCTGTAAAACTATGTTTTCCCAGTGAGTTCTTGACATGGAAGGTGCTGTAGAGAAGTTTGACTGCAGAAGAAGGTGCACACACCAAACAGAGGAGTGAAATCATTGACAAACTTAATAAGTGACACACATGCACACACAAACACCCATGATTTCACCCAACTCACAAACAGGTGCAAAAGAAAAGTATATATATGTGTAATAGCTCACGTCAAAACCCTAGAATTGGGAAAATAATCTACACTGCTTCTACTCCTAAACCACTACCTCTCTACTTCTCAAACTATTATCTACTATCTCTATTTTTTACTCTGACTGACTCTCTAACCGCTAACTCACTCTCTCACAAACCACCTGACAACTCACTACAAACGCCGACACAACCCACAGTGTCCCGCCAGATTTGAAACGCTTATATGAGGAAGCGATACGTTGAATGAACCAATGACGTAACCTGAGCAAACCGAGGCCTCGTTTGTCATCGGTCACGTGATTTCCTCGGACACGACACAAGCCTCGAAGCAAGGCTTCATCTGACACGCCCACTTTTGCTCGAGACACGCCTCGAAGCCTCAGTTCATTTGTCCCATCACTATTTAGTGGTATTTAACCATACCCTATCCCCTTTTAGACCACAGACCCCATTTTTTGTTTGTTTATGCAGTTTTTTGTTCATTTCACCCACAAATAACCTTAGTTTTTTGAATTTATCTGAGACCAGGGGGGCAAAAATGTAACAATTGGGGGCTCATCTGAGATGAATCAGCAAAAATCCTGATCCTGTTTTTTTTCAGGGGGTTTTCAGTTGGTTGGTTTTTCCTGGAAAAAAAAAGTTACTGCACAAGTAATGGAGTCCACGGTGGAGGCGTTTATTTGAAAACCTCACTTGGGAAGTGCTCAAAGCCTGTAAGAAGGCAGAGTTGGTGGAGATTGCTTGCTATTTTGAAATAGTAGTGACAGCAGGAAGTAATAAAGAAATGTTCAAAGAAGCTGTGGTAATGAGATGCTGACCAAGCAAATTCTAAATGCTGATTATGAAGCAAAGTCTGACAGTCATCATGAAGATGAGATGCTGAGGGGAATGGTGAGCCTGGAAGTAGTGTGGAAAAATTAGAGCTGTAAGTTAAATATGAGTAGATGAGGCTGTGGCTAGTTTCTCAAGAAAAGCTAAATGTGCAGACTATCTGTTTGAAAACAGAATTTTACTTTTTGGACTGCCTTTCAATTTTTGAAGCATTTTTTGTTGGTTGCTTTTTTTTTTTTTTTTTTAAAAAGGACAAATAAAATGAACAGCAATAAATATTAAATGGACGGAGGTTAGACGGGGCAGGAAACGCCCACGCACCCATCCACAGGATTGGGACTAACCCAAATTTTGGGTTCTGACCGAATCCTAGTACCACCTACAGTTCACACAACTTTTCAAAAAACTTCACTACAAACCGCTACCAATCGACTCCAAATGGCCTGAAACGTGCTCCTAAACACTAAATCACTCCCACATATACTTGTGTTTTGAGGACTATACTCTGTAGATAGTCAATCATATAAAGCTGTAACATATTTATTACTCATTATATTACAATTAAATGTGTATTACTGATTAATTCAACAGAGGTTTACTAATTTACAGGGAATTTCTGTGGGCATGTTTTACACTGCAAGAAAAACAGTGGCGACATCTGTAATTTTGCCACCTGATGGTTCATCAGATTCAGATGAGGGAAGTAGCAGTCAGTGAAAGGTCGACGCAGGATTGACAGACCATGGTCATGTGTCAGAAGTGCAATGTGAGGCTTAGCATTGTCACTGGTCAAAATGCTCACAACTGTTTCCTCAGCTTCCATTGCCAATAGGATGCTGTTAGTGTAAAAGCTCCAGAGGGAAGATGTTACAGATGGAACAGGAGTAGGACCATTTTTCTGTACATACGTTTGTTTGTGAACTAACGGGTATGAACACATCACTCCTGTTCTATCCTCTCTTCACTGACTTCCAGTTAAACAAAGAATCAATTTTAAAAATGCTTCTTATTGTTTATAAATCTATGAATAGTTTAGCTCCTTCCTACGTTGTTGGCATGCTCACTGAATACATACCGGACAGATCTCTTAGATCATCAAGTAAAAGTCTTCTTATCATACCAAGAATCAATTCAAAATCTGCTCATGGTGCTTTCAGTCACTACGGTCCCACTCTCTGGAATTCTCTACCTCAAGAACTAAGGTCTGCTACAACAGTGTCTTCTTTTAAAAGCAGAATAAAAATGTGTATTTTGGCACAAGCCTTTGACTAGGTTTGAAATGATTGGCTGGGTGACAGCATTTTATTGTGGAATTAATGTTGTTTTTATCTTTACATTAGATCTTAACCCTTTAAGCTGCAGTCAATTCCAGCCGTTTTCAGTACAAAAAAATCGCTAATATTCTATTTTTAAATAAAAAAAATACAGGGAATATTGGACGGGCATCGCCAGGTGCATTTCCTTGAAAACGACCGATTCGGGGATTTTATACCGACTTCAGGACATGTTTTGGACAAAATAGTTTACTGGCTTGTGTCATCTGGATGTAAAAGGTTGGATTATGGCCGTTTTTTGTGGAATCTTTTTTTTTGTGAGTAATGAACCCGGAAATGTGAGTCGCGCTGTGTGCTTTGAAGCCGTGTACAGAGAACGGATGGATGAATATTTGTTTTTGTCGGACAAATGTGTTTTTCTCACCCGCTGTGGTAATCACATCTGAAAGTGGTTTATACCGGCGGATTCATGAGAATCTAAGCTTTCCATCGGCGTATAGTGTTTGTATAATCGCGTTTGCAGCCGTCGGACATTCTTGAAATTCCTATGCAAATTAGTAGGTGTACCGCCGGCGGTACACTGAAGCTTAATGGGTTAATACCTTGTTAAAATGTTTGTTTTATTGCTACCCTCTCATGTTGCTTAATTATTTGTTCTTAAGCACATTGAGTCTGCGCTTGTCGTATGAAATGTGCTATATAAATAAATGTGACTTGACTTGTGCATACGTGTTAGTCAGCTCATCGTGTAGAGACTTGTTTCCGGTACTCGGTACATGCGAATGTGAACCATCGGTAATTGTTGAGCATTTTCAAAGTTTTTATAATAAGTGTGGAGGACTTGAAAGACAGTGGCTACATAATTGCCTGTACTATGTTTAAAAAGTTAAAAATAATGAAAGTTTTAAAGTTGGAAAATTACAATGTTTTACCCTAAATGGACAAAGTTTAAAATAAATGTTTTGACAATAAAAACCATGAAAGTTTGTAATTATAGCCTTGATACATTTGAAACTTGCAATTACTTAGTTTTCCTAAATATGTATATGTGTTTGACCATTTAAGACTTAACCCCAAGCTCAAAACCCTTCATATTAACATCAATGAATCAGGACACTTATTCATCTTTCAAATATGAAATATATTTTTTGGCACACATAAAAATAACACACCACTTCTATTACAAAAAACCACAGCAAACCGATACCCAGTTAGGGATAGTTAAAAGTCTTTTTAGTCCTGAAGGTTCTTCCGGATTTGCTCCTGCAGGGCAAACTTCTGGGATTCCCGCCTCTGTTGGCGGACGTGATTTTTGATCCTCTCCTTCATGTAGGACAGGAAGTCCACTTTAACGTTCGGCGGAGTCCAACCACGCGGCCACAACATGTGACGGACCCCCTGCCTGATGATCCTCAGAGCCTTCTGCTCCAGATCGTCGCAGCCTGAAAAGACAATGAAAGAAACAAATTTATTTCTCAATTTAGTGTCCAGGTAATACTGTGACAGGCTGTGAGAAACGTATTACAAAACTAAATGACAGTGCGTGATTTAATATTCAATGCAAACCACTGTCATATACATAGCAAAACCCCTGTATAAGCTGTGGAATAAGCGGTAAAATATATATTACTTTTTATTTTCATTCTGTCGAGCTGGAGGTTCACGAAGGCCATCTGCCTGGGGGACAACTTCATGTTTGCCCTGTAATCCAGCCTGGCCTCTTACTCGTCGATGTCGTCCTCCAGGTCGGAAACATTGGCGGCGAGGAGGCGCGGAGCGAGAGACGAGACTTCTTGGGAGAGGAGGCGCCGGGTCGCTCCTCGTCCGAGGAGGAGGAGGCGCCGGGTCCCTCCGCCTCAGAGACGTTCGGTGCCGCCGGCTCTCCCCCGCGCCGTGACCTCACATCCTCCTGGAGCGACTCCAGGTCACGTCTGTGGTCGTTGACCTTTTCGCTATTTCGCCGGTCCCCGTTTTCCAGGGCGACGAGTCTCTCGCCAAAGTCCTCTACCCTTCTTCGGACCTCTTCCATGTCTTTCTGGGTGCTGTCTCTCAAGGAGCGAAACATGGTTTCGAAGACCGACTGTAGAGCCTCCGTCCTGGCCTCCACCGTTATCAGTCTTTCGTCCATTTCGTCCTCCATTTGCTGCAATAAGAGAAAAAGGCCGGTACAACAGTGTTGTGTGATTATTCCTGTGACATATAGACCGATGTAATGAGATTTAATAACAATTTCTGAAGTGAGGCTATCATATTGGCCCAGTTTTAATTCTTTTCATTTTTAATTACTCCAAGACAGACATAGATGCTTAGAAGAAATCCAGCTAGGACTAATGATTTATGTTCAGGGTTCAAGACAGAAAACACTTGCCTCTAAGTTAAAAGCAGCTTTTAAAAATTTAAAAAATAAAATGAATCCAGCCTGTAGGAGAAAAAACAAAGAGATCAGAGAGCAAACTGGGTGAGGCAGACATTTTCATCCTCATACTGCAGTTGTAGAGAGGTGGGACCAGCTCCATTTGAAAGCTGTGGACAAGACCCAGAGAAACTGGATCCCCAGTGGGGATCCCCAGGCGGAGCAACGCTGGGCTGCTGGCCTCCTGGGACCCAAAGGGAACGCTTCTCCCGGGCCCGAGTTCCTCCCCGGGAAGCCAGTACTATCAACAGCTATGCTGTCGCTTTCCTGGCTCCACCGGGTAGGAGGGAGTCTGGGTAAGCAGCACAGGGCTGCTCCCCAGGTCCCTCCAGGAACCCATGCTACAACCCAAGCTAAGAGAAGAAAGGCCATGGGGGCCAAACTTCCCATACTACCCACAAAGCTACCCACCCTGCCCCGGCCTATTTTAAAGTATCCCCTGTGCTCCCAAATAAATGCAACGCACAGCCCCAGGGAGATACCGCCTATAGAGGTTTTTGGGGAGAGAGAGAGAGGACAGAAAGGTGTGAAAGTCATACTCACCAACGATCGATCCATCTGAGCAATGTCTGACTGCTTGTTCCTAAGCCCAGGGTCTATTCTGGCAATGTTAACCTCACTCACGGTGCTACAGGGGTTTGTGGGCGTGTGCTGTGTCGTGTTACTTTTCACACCTTCCCTTTGTTGTGCGTGAATGGGCAGCGCCGCTAAGCATGCTGGGTAAAAGGGAGGAGGGGGGTGAAAAAAGGTGAGATTCGAACCAGGGTCCACTGGAACACAAACGCAGCGCCTTAGACCGCTCGGCCATCCCGACTGTTGTCAAATGGCTGCAAGAGATTTATATTCAAAGTTGTGGCATTTACAGGCGAGTCAGGACGGGAGAACGGCGGTTTGATCCAAACCACTCTAGCTGAACAGGTTACGGTAAAACACCAAATAACTGGGTTTGAGAGACACATAAAGAGCAGAAATACAGCTCAAAACGGACTAACACTGAATCAAAAACATCATGCACAAATTTATCAGACATTAATTAAATGGATCTGGCTGACAAACTGCCTTTATTTATTTTATTTTTTTTTAAATGCTTTTTATTTGAGTTTGCACAATACAGTACATACAGTTCAGGTGAAGAATGTGTTCTCTTTTTTTCATTAACAAAGAACAAACAAACCAAAACTGAGTCGCTAAAAATAAAACTAAATAGCAGCAGAGATGCAAAAATAAATCAATAAATAAAAAAGAGGGGTTGACAGTATGTTCCAGTACAGTGAGTTTAGTCCAGCCACCACTACAAAGTGTCATGTGATTATAACAACAGTTTGAATTACAGAGAAATGTCCAGCTTCGACATAAATGAGCCAGATCGGTGGGTGGGAATGTAGTTTTGTTTAGGACAGGTAACCAAATGTCCATAAACCCTTCAGAGTTGTCACGCAAAATGTATGTTAGCCTTTCCAAAGGAAGTATCCTTAGTACTTCTGTGTACCAGTGTTCAATTGTCAGAGTGTCACAGTGGAAATCCAGAAATTTAAAATTGTTTTTCTAGCTACGTAAAGGAGGGTTTCCACCGATTCGGAGTGGTCGTCGTCTCTGGCGTTGTCCGCTTTCGCAGCCGGAAGAGACTGAAAGGTTGAAAGCTCCAACTCGTATCCAACAAGTCACTCTATATCTTTTTTAACATCAGTCACGTATTTTTGTATGCCGACACATTTCCAGAACGCGTGTGCGTACGCACCCATTTCAGAGTCACATTTACCACAATATGGAGAGCTTAGACCTAGCTTGCTTCTCAGCAGAGGTGTAAAGTGGAGTCTGTGTAATATTTTAAATTGTGTTTCTCCATCAGAGTTGCAGATAACAATCTCAAGTGTGTTTTCTGTCAATGACATAATGCCTTTATGAAATCTCATCTCGGTACACTGACAGTAGTAGTCAGTACACTCTGAAAAGTGATACAATAAACTCTAAAAACATGACTGTGAAACACTAATTGATATATCTTTAGGTTTCATCGATCATAAATGGATCATTTGACGACATGACGTGAACAAAACATTTGAACATTGAACATTTAATTTTTCTTAAGGTGTTTATTGTCCTTTTTGGGAGCATTTTTAAGTTTTTATAGTCCGTTGTACAGTTTGTATTGTGACTGTAGAGATTTTTTATTCACCTCCAAATGCTGTCTAAAACAAAAGCACACAAGAAATAACTGCTTAACTGCAGCCAACATAAAAATCTCTCACGGACCGTTCGTCCTCCTAGTGGGGTCTATTTTTTTTTTTATCATATTTTTTTATTTATTTTTTTTTCGGTGTCCTACTTTGGGATCAGAATGTATTTTTGATAAAATCCCAGCTGCAGGTCCAACTTTGTTTTCCAGGGTGTTGCTTTAGAGCTCAGGACTGAATGCAAAATGGTGGCGAGTGGTTTTTTTCCGCTGCACTGGGTGTGAACTATTGTCCCCCTCCTCCAGCTGCAGCACCTCTTCTTTCCACTCCTACAGTGCTCATCTCTCTAGCAGACTTTGCTCTGACTGGTAAGGTGACCTGACGACAGCGAGGCTTTTCCGATAAAGTATTCCCAGATCTCCAAGTACAGGTATGCAGCTCTAGTTATCTAGTTTCATTTGTTTTGGATGTTACAACTGCCTTTTGACGTTGCTTTCTGCCAAGTTTCTGTCATAAGATTCACACTTTTGTATCTACAGCCAGTCTTTGGCTCCTGTTTGTCTGTAAATGGCTAAAATTTGACTGGAGCTAACCCTTTTAAATGCTCTGTTTACTTCTTTTTCATCAGCAGCCTGTTTTTAATGATTTGTTTTCTCTCTGCTTCTGTGAATTTGCGTGTTGTTCATTTCATTTCGATATTGTGGGATGTTTTAAAACACCGATTTGCACCGTGACTACAGTGCAGAGTATGTAATGAAACCAGTGTTGTCCGGGGTGGTTCTGTTCGGTTCATTGGAAGTCTGTTCTGGCTGCGTTAAAGATTAAAATCCTGTTTTGTTTTATTTTACAGCCTCCCAGTTTGGGGTCAGAATGTATTTTTGATAAAAACCCAGCTGCAGGTCCAAATTAGTTTTCCAGGGTGTTGCCTTAGAGCTCAGGACTGAATGCAAAATGGTGGCGAGTGTTTTTTTTCCCGCTGCATTAGGTGTGTGAACTATTGTCTCCGTGCTCTGGGTGGAGAGCCGTGTGCTGTGGGCAGCCATCTAAATGGAGTTACAGTCATCTAAGTCTGTTCTGGCTGCGTTAAGAAAGATTAAAATCCTGTTTCTTATTTTACAGCCGATAGAGGAGCAGACCCTGCTGGCTATCTGTCCCTCAAACAGCCGAAGGAGAAACGGCTCAGAAATGACTCTGCCAATGGAAGGTAAATTTCTAAGGAGTTTTGAATCTTTCTTGTGTGCCTGCCATGAGAAAGACCATAGCGGCGGTTGGAACGTTGCGCATAGGGAAAACATTATTTTTTGGAGTGTGATTTTTTTTTTTTTTTTTTTTTTTTTTTTTTTTGCTTTTTGGGTTTTGATTATTTGGGTTTTTTTCTTCGTTCTGTTTTTGAAGAGAATAGTTGTTAGTTGATATGGATTTTCTCTTATTCTTTCTTTTCATTTTAGAAGACGACATGGAAATGTACCAGGACACCCTCGGCCTGTACAGTACCGGGAGGCAAAATGCAGCCCATTTCGCGGAGGCGATGGCACGAGCCTCCAGCGTGGCAGAATTTTTGACTCAAGCGGACAACTACATCCCTATTTTCAGCTGCAACGCCAGCGACGACGAGCAGCTGGCTCTTTTACGAGACAGCTACGACATCGACGGACTGGTGGTGCAGCTGGACAAGTTGGAGGGTGTTTTGTACCGCATCAGTAGGCTTCACTTGAAGCTCGAAAGAAACTGCAAGCCAGTCTTTCACTTGCTCAAAAAGCATCTGCGAATTCACGAAATGTCGGCAGACGCCCTGGACGTGTTCCGCTCGGCAAAGGGCTTGGTACTGAGCCACGATCACGGTTACGAACTCGTCGTGACATTTCTTCCTCCGTTTAACCTGAGAAGGGCAGATTTTTTTACCTGTAAACAGTGGACGGGCAGAGACAGGTGCTTTCGCCTTTTGAAAGAGGCTTTTGAAACACAGTTGCAACAACTCGACCGCAGAGACAGAGCACGTCCCACGTTGATGAAGAATAGCTTGAGGGACGTCTCTTTTTGGGACGTGGTGCACGCCGACCAGCCGTTCCTTTTAGCGCAGCTGGACGTCGCTTTGGAAAGCCTCCGGTCCCATGTTCCTGAATGTTTGAACCCGTTTGTGTTTGCATGTAGATTTGGACAGAAGCAACAAGAGCCCGTACTACTGGATCAGCACTTTGCCTGCGATCATATAGTCGACTTCACTGTGCACGCAGCCATGAGCCTCGACATGTCCAGCCATGACACCTACCTGTTCTGGGCAACAGCTGGTTTGCAGAAACTGACCAACCGGTATGGCACACTGTTTCCTGCGTTATCTTTTAGCGAGGCCTACAATTTTCAAAGCAATCTGGATTGCCGTGCCCCAGACATTACTCCAGAACTCAGATCCGTGGCAGCCTACCCACAGGCTCTCACCTTCATCCAGCTATACGCAGAGTCTCCTCACAGGCATCCCGTGGAATGTGGACTCCATCCGGTCAGCGGTTTTGTGACATCGTGCGGACTGTTACACCCTCAGACAAAGAAACTGATGTCCGCTTCAAATAAATACCTGGATTGCTTCCAGGACAACGTGTCTAAACTGGCTGCCGAAACAAAATGTCGGATTGAAATTGTATGCAAACTGACACCTCGGGACCACACCACGTCTTCTCTGGAAGCGCGGCCGTTCTTCGACGCTGAAAATGTTAAGACCCTCTTCCAAGAGTACCCGATGTTTGTGCCCATACATAACGACAGGGATGCGGAGAAACCCTTTTCTGCCGCAATAACAGAAGTCAGTGCCTACTTGTGCCAAGAATTGCTTGGTCTTTTAAGCAACACTCGAGGCCACGGTGGATTTGACGCGAGCTGGAGAAGTTTTCAGCTGGAGTTGGCACTCGAGAAATTCTTTTTCGGGAAGCCCAAATGTCCACAGGACAATATCTGGTCTACAAATTTGGGCCCCGGAAGCGCCGGTGTCGATCGGTCCGTCACGTCGGGTCGTGGCTTCCTCTGCCTGGAACACCACGGTTCAGCTGCCGCTGATGGCAACAGCCACCCACCGCTGACATACTGGACAAAGAATGCCAAAGAGCATATTCGAATCGAGCCAATCTTTACATTCTCCGACACCCTGGTGGCCCTCTGCGGGCGGGTGGTCTGGCGCGGGGGCTGGGTGTTCTCTCTGGGGGGGTGGCTCTGGCCCACCTGGGCACAGGCCTTCATCCTGGCCTGTGTGCCCCCACTGGAGTCCAGTTTCTGCTGGCTGGGGGCCTCCGTCCGGGCCTGGTGCTGTCCTGGGGTGTGGTGGGGTGGGTGGGGTCTCGGGGGCGCTGCGGGGTGGGCGCCCTGCGTCCTTGTCGTGCCGGCTCCTGGGTGGGTGTGGCGGCTTGTGGCCCTCGCTTCCTTGTGGCGTGGCCTGGTCCCCCCTTCGGGGTGGGGTGCCGCATGTGGCTCACCTGTGTTGGGGCTACGGTGCCTGCCGGGGCGCTGCTCTGATCTGCAGCTCCCGGGGGGTTCTTGTGCCGGCTGGGCCAGTTGGTTCGTGTGGGCCCTCCCCGGTCCCTTGCCTCTTGGCTCTGGGGGCCCTCTGCGTCAGTACCGGTGGTCTTGCTACCTGCCTCCCCCACTGCTTTGTCCTCTTGGGCCAGATCCACACCAGAATGCCTCTGATTGTGCACCTCACATTTTTCACACCTCACTGTAAATAGCAACCTTTAGGCACATATAGGGACACAACATTTAGGGCCCCGAGGGCAGGTGGGGGTGGGAACGATGGGCACTGTGGTGGGGCGGGTGGCAGGGCTATACGGCCCTGTCTCCCCCTCATCACCCTCTTGCCTGCCTCCCCTGCTCTCCAATCTTTTTTTTTTAATGCACCACACACACTCACCTTGGGGCTAGGTCTGGGTTGGCTAACGCCCCCCCAGCCTCCCCACTTTTAATGCACCACATGACACCCAGGGTTACACTACCACGGTGCTGGGATAATGTTTCCCGTTAGGGATCGGGAGACATATTAATAGGAGAATAACGGGTGGGTTTCACCGTTATGGCCTCTCTGGTGGGATCTGGCCCCCATATGGCTTTACGGCTATGGGGCGGCGGGGTGCACCATCATCCGTGTCGCTGTGGCTGGGGGTCCCCGGGGCCAGGGGTCCGGGGCCTGTGGGGGTTCTCCTGCGTGTCCTGCTGGTCCCGGCTGGTGCGGTGGCTCTTGCTGGGCTGCGGGATCTGGATTGGCTGTCCTGGTGGGTGCTGGTTGTGTGTGGTGCCTCTATCCTGGTGGGGGGGTTGGTTCGTGTCGCGGGATGTGGGGGCCTTGGGTGTGCTGTGCTCACCCGGGGGCTGGTGCGGGTGGGTATGCGGGGTGCCCCCCCCATTGGCGTTGCCGGGCCCCACTGCTCTGTCCATTTTTGCCCTCTGGACTCGCATTGGGTCCCGGCTCCGGTTCCCTCCGGCCGGCCTCCGGTGGCGGCCTGCCCCGGTGTTGGGCTGGTTGCCGTCCCTTCGGCGGGGCGCTCTGCCCCTGTGTCTGGCTTCCCGGCTGCTTGGGGCCGTCGGCCCCCCTGGGGGTGGGGTGTGGGTGGGGTGTGGGTGGGTGGGGTGGTGGGGTGTGGGGGTTTGGTGGGGGCTGGGGCGGGCGGGGTTGGGGTTTGGGTGGTGGGTGGGTCCGCTTGCCCTGGGCTGCCTGGGCCGGTTCCGGCGTGCTGGGGGTGTCGGTAGCTTCGCCCTCTTGTCTTCGGGGTCCGTGTGGTACATGGTGGCCCGGTTGCTCTCTGGGGGCGCTGCCCCGTGGCTCCTCGGCCTGTGGGGGGGTGCCCTGTCGGCTTGGCACTGCACTGCTGTGATGGCTGTTCTGGGCTTCGGGGTCTTTCACACTTGCATGTGCATGTTTGCTCAGGTCCCACCAGCTCCTGTCGAGTTCCGCTGTTGAGCAGTGATGGGACCCGCCGGAATGTGCTGAGACTCTCTCCAGAGTCTAATCTCAAACTAAACCCTCTCTCCTTTTCTCTAGTATCTTCCTCTAGTATCATCTGGCCTATTCCACTCTATACTAACATGACACCCACAACTATGGTGTTTAGTACTGTCTGGCTAATTATTCTTTCATTTATTTATTTATTTATTGTTTGTTTGGTTTTCTGTTCTCTTGTGTATGTGTTTGCTTTTTTGTCTTATTGATGGGTAATTATTAGTTGGGAATAGCACAACACCTGATATTCTTCAGATGTAATAGCATTGCTTGCTAGACCCTGTCCCTGTCCATCCCCTCTCGTCCTGTCCACCCCTTTGTTTCCCCTCACATCACCACTGAGGTGTAGCACTGCCCTCCCTGGCTCTTAAACAGGGTAATGTAATAAAAAGTGTCAGCTTAGCTTTCAGGGAGGGCTGGTGATGGTCACACGCATGCACCAAATAATAAGATATTTGGCTGCAAGACTAAAATATGCATTAATCTCATAAAGTGTTGACACCCCTTTCATGGAGTTAAACAATGAGAATAAATGCAGACAAAAAAAGAAAAAAAGAAAAAAAAAAAAAGAAAAAAAAAAGTACGATGCCACGAAGCACGTGACTGCTCAATGGGACGGCAAAGCGCTTGTACAAATCCTGCGGAGCGCTGCTGAAAAGTCTCTGGAGACCATCGGTGCAGAGACGGGCCGAGAGGTCATGGCCTACATCGAAAACAAAAACAGTTACAGGACGACACTGAAACCCCTAATGGAGAGGCGCAAACTGCCCTGGATGGAGCCGACCCTGAAAACTCCAGGGCAAACAGTTGGATCAGAGCGAGTTGGTGAGGACCTGCGCGTATGTGACTTGTGTGGCGATGTTGCAACTGAACATGTATGTCGATTACAGGCAAATGGATAGGTTGCAGCAGGACATGAGCCTGAGTCAGGTTACCCTCCGCCAGCTGGAGATTTTGGGGCCCTTCCAAATGTCTGGTATAAACAGACTAAAAGTCATGAGGTTGCACCCATCCATCCCTTTCAAGCTGGAGAGTGTGAGTCAAGCCGGCCCTGGTCAGCAGCAGCAGCAGAGACGAGCTCTCAAAAGACCCCCATCGCCTGAGGAACAGCAGGAGGAAGGGCTGGAGGAGACAGACGATGTGGAGGGACAACAGCTGCAAGAGGTGAAGATCCGTCACATGCCAACATACCTGAAAAACACAAAATGGGACACAAGAGAGGTGGCAATTCTCGAAAGTGTCATTTCAGAAAACCTGACAAATGAAGAGGGATACCGCTTATATATTAGGCGGTGCCAGGAGGCCAACATACCTTACAGACAGCAGGGGGCCTTTAAGGAAAAGAGAAAGCGTTTGCTAAAGCGACAGTAAATGTGGATGACCGTGTGCTGTTAATTTTGTAAATATTGTAAATACTTAGCCCACCAAAAAAATGTAAATAGTTGTTTGAAAAATCAAAATAAAATACAAAAAAAGGTTCCAACTCCGCCTGGGGACCGCAGTCCCTTGCCGGTCCCAAGCCCGGATAAAGGAGGAGGGGAAACCTGTCAATGGGGCATGAAGTGATGTGTGCCGAAGAGCCTGACGTGTCTCTTTGCCCTGCATCATGATGTGATGTGTGCTGAAGAGCCTGACAGTTTCTTTGGCCCGTATCTCAGCCCGCAGAGGTCACACAAGCACCGTTCACATATCCACGTATTCCTCTCGTCCAGACGCGTCCGTAGACATGTGAACCATCCTCCTGTGACCTTCCTGTCCAAAGTTATGCAGACATAAAGACCAGAAATCAGACTCCAAACACCATTTTTGAGCAAATTAAAGTTTTTTTTTTTTTTTATTCACTTCAGCAACTTGTACATGGAAAGTGCCATCGGACCCGATGCAGGCAGGAAGATAGAGCTCCAACAGACACACAGAAAAATTTCAGGTCTTTACCTGTCAGCATTCCAGAGTTATGAACTTAAATTACAGCTGCTCTGTCATATGGCGCGCACACACACACATTTTAAGTCCATAACACATGCTTTGGGGAACATAGCGGATGACAAGTAAAAGTACTTGACTTTGCACATGACTATTAGACTGTTATTATTATTCTAAAATTTAAAAAAAAAAAAATTCTGTCAAAAGTGAGATTTGAACCAGCATTCACTGCAACACCAACACAGCACCTTAGACTGCTCGGCCATCCCAGCGGATGGTAAATGACTGTAAGCGATGTATATTTAAGGAGACCCAATCTACAGGGACAGGAAACAGCGGTTTAGTCCAAGCAGCTGGACACCAAAGAAGTGCTTTTAATAGAAACGGGTGTACACTAGTCATGGAGACAGCTTCAGCACAAGAAAAGCACCTCTACACTCGGCTGTTTAATCCCAGAAACGTCCGTAAGTGTACTGTGTGGTCCACACTCCGGACCGGTAGGCGGCGGTAATACACCGGATGCCAACCGCCGTGAAAGGAGAAGAAGTTTGAACGACGCAGCCGTTTGAACCAAGCAGCCAGAGCCGTTTGAACAACGCAGCTGGTCCGAGAGGTGAGTGTTTTTGAATTATTAGCACTTTTTAGAGCGAATGAACACATTTGCTAGCTCAATGTATGCTTTTTAGACAGTTGCGCAGTATTTTGGCGTGTCCCACGATCTGCTGAAAGCCAGTTTAATGAGTTTTCTCCGCCGCGGCGAAGGCTCGCGGCGACTTGTTCGAAAGGTGTGTGTTTTTGAATTGTTAGCACTTTTTAGAGCGAATGCACACATTCGCTAGCTCAATGTATGCTTTTTAGACATTTGTGCAGTATTTTGGCGTGTCCCACGATCTGCTGAAAGCCAGTTTAATGAGTTTTCTCCACCGCGGCCAACGGTAGCGGAAACTGTGCCAAACCCCGTTCAAAAAATAGCGTTTTTAGGATTATCGCTTTTTACGCCACATGGACGTCCATCTCCACTTTTGTTAGCAAAATACATGTTTTTTAAACAATTCGGCATTAATTCGGCGTGTCCAATCATCTTGTCAAAGGCAGTTTGAATATAAGATTGTAAAGGGGGTAAGTTTCTACAAGTTTCACTTCAACTTACTCCTTTTCGAATAATATGTTTTGTAATCAGTTTAATTTCTGAATTGTTTTTTATTTGTTTTATTCAAAATAAACATTTCAATCAATCAGTTTAATGACTTTGATCGGCAGCGGGCCAACACTGAGGTGTGGAGGTTTCAGCACACATGGTGAAAGTTCCTCTACTTTGGAAAAACTGATCACAGGTCATGTACTGCCTGATCATTTAGTGAAAGTCCTGCACAGTCTCTTGCTTTTTCTTAACTTTGTTTTTGTCTTTTTACTTTTCAGACGATCGGGTTTCCCAGAAGACCGAACGCGTCGCCGACGTTGTCCTTGGATGTCCCCATCCTCACGATGAAGACTCTGCTGAGCATCTAAACCATCTCAGCAGAGTGGAGGGCGGCCCGAGAAATCCTGCTGAGCTTCATGTGCAACAGCTCAGACCTGTGGTTATACTGTATGCAGCACCGTCACCATGAAGACGAAGCTGAACATCGAAGCCATCTCATCAGTGGAGGACAACCAGAGAGCTCGGTGTTTTAAAGACACGCACACCGAGAGGCAGAGTGTTGGGATCAGAGATGACCACCATCCTGCTGAGATTCATATTTGTTTTGAGGTTCTGTTGAATGTTCATGATTTTGTGGAATTTTGCTTTTAAATGCTCTGTTTAATGTTATTTTCCTCAGCAGCCTTTTTTTAATGTATTTGTTGTCTCTGTGCTTCTGTTCATTTGTGTTTTGTTCATTTAGCCCACCCAAAAAATGTAAATAGTTGTTTCAAAAATAAAATTTAAAAAAAGGTTCTAACTCCGCCTGGGGACCGCGGTCCCTTAGATCTCTGCAGTTCATCCAGAGTGATCATGGGCCTCTTGGCTGCATCTCTGATCAGTCTTCTCCTTGTTCCAGGTGAAAGTTTAGAGGGACGGCCGGGTCTTGGTAGATTTGCAGTGGTCTGATACTCCTTCCATTTCAATATGATTGCTTGCACAGTGCTCCTTGAGATGTTTAAAGCTTGGGAAATCTTTTTGTATCCAAATCCGGCTTTAAACTTCTCCACAACAGTATCTGAGACCTGCCTGGTGTGTTCCTTGGTCTTCATGATGCTCTCTGCACTTTAAACAGAACCCTGAGACTATCACAGAGCAGGTGCATTTATACGGAGACTTGATTACACACAGGTGGATTCTATTTATCATCATCAGTCATTTAGGACAACATTGGATCATTCAGAGATCCTCACTGAACTTCTGGAGTGAGTTTGCTGCACTGAAAGTAAAGGGGCCCAATAATATTGCACGCCCCACTTTTCAGGTTTTTATTTGTTAAAAAAGTTTAAAATATCCAATAAATTTCATTCCACTTCACGATTGTGTCCCAATTGTTGTTTCTTGACAAAAAATTAAAATTTTATATCTTTATGTTTGAAGCCTGAAATGTGGCGAAAGGTTGAAAAGTTCAAGGGGGCCCAATACTTTCGCAAGGCACTGTATATATTGTTCTTTTCTTATCTTCTAGGATCCACATTTCCGTCACCTCTGCCCCTGCTGTCCTCACCAACTACAACCCGCACTGGACTGGTGGGGGGGTGTTTGTGCTCGACCACAAGCGCTGGCCAGCTCCCATGAAAAAAACCATAGACGACCTCCTCAATAAACACGGCGGGCAAAAGGACATGCTGAAGCTGGTGGACCAGGAGTGTGCGGCTCTGGTTCACAGCAGCTGTAAGGACCTGAACAGCATGCTCCATCCCACCACTAAGCTGCACATAACACAGTATATGAAAGACCTGAGCAAGCTGCTGAACACCAGCTCCTCTTTGAACACCAGGCCAGAGAAGGTGGAAAAAGGGCAGCAGCTTTGGCACTCTCTGACAGAGGGCAGTGAGACGAGCAGCGTGCCAGTTGTTGCCATGCCGGCTGCTGTTTTTAACCCCCGTCCTGTTCAGACACCTCTAATGCAGGACTCAACAGAGGAAATGGTTCAAAGTATCATGACCAAGCAGCAGCAGCAACCACCACAGCAACAGCCGGGGAAGAGAACCCAGACGAAGAAGTGTCCTGTGGCCAGCCTAAGTCCAGATATGAATGTGACGGTTCTTCCGTCCATTTCTTCTACCAACAGGGCCCGGTCAGGTACTTCTACTGTTCCACTAAGGTTTTTAAAACATGTGGTGCTGAAGGTCTGACGGATGCAAAAATGGACTTCAAAGACTTTGCACAAACAGAATTCTTTCAGTGTGAACTGGAGGCAACAAAACAAAGGGTGGAGGAGAGAGAACAGCAACAAAGAAAAAGGACTGACTCCTAGCCGACAGGGACACGCAAACTGGAGCTAAAGCAGGACCCGGACAGTCCACACATACACACTGGCTTCCCTGGAGGAGCAGGGAAGTACATCTACTGCCCAGCAAAAGTCTTTTCTTTGTACAGAGATAAGGATATGGACAAGGAGATGACCTGGACAGAGTTCCAGAAGTCTCCTTTCTTTGAAGTGGAAAAGCAGAGGTGGGAGGCTGAAAAAGGAAAATGAGTGAGAGGGTGGGCTGGTGGCTGATCATGTGCCTACGTACAGACGTGGACAAAATTGTTGGTACCCCTCAGTTAAAGAAGGAAAAACCCACAATTCTCACTGAAATCACTTGAAACTCACAAAAGTAACAATAAATAAAAATTTATTGAAAATTAAATAATCAAAAACAGCCATGACTTTTGAATTGTTGATTAACATAATTATTTAAAAAAACAAACTAATGAAACAGGCCTGGACAAAAATGATGGTACCTCTATAAAAGATTGAAAACTATTTGACCAGAGTGACATGATTAACTCAGGTGTGTCATTTAATTGACATCACAGGTGTTTCCAAACTCATAATCAGTCAGTCTGCCTATTTAAAGGGAGACAAGTAGTCACCCTGCTGTTTGGTGAAAAGGTGTGTACCACACTGAACATGGACAACAGAAAGCGAAGGAGAGAATTGTCCCAGGACATCCGAAAAAAATTATAGACAAACATCTTAAAGGTAAAGGCTATAAGACCATCTCTAAACAGCTTGAAGTTCCTGTGACAACAGTGGCTCATATTATTCAGAAGTTCAAGACCCACGGGACAGTAGCCAACCTCCCTGGACGTGGCCGCAAGAGGAAAATTGATGACAAATTGAAGAGACGGATCGTTGGAATTGTATCCAAAGAGCCCAGAGCAACCTCCAAAGAAATTAAAGGTGAACTCCAAGGCCAAGGTACATCAGTGTCAGATCGCACCATTCGTCGTTGTTTGAGCCAAAGTGGACTTCATGGGAGACGACCAAGGAGGACACCACTGCTGAAAAAAACTCATAAAAAAGCCAGACTGGAATTTGCAAAAATGCATGTTGACAAGCCACAAAGCTTCTGGGAGAATGTCCTTTGGACAGATGAGACCAAACTGGAGCTTTTTGGTAAGGCACATCAACTCTATGTTCATAGACTCAAAAACCAAGCATACGAAGAAAAGAACACTGTCCCTACGGTGAAACATGGAGGAGGCTCAGTAATGTTTTGGGGCTGCTTTGCTGCATCTGGCACAGGGTGTCTTGAAAGTGTGCAAGGTACGATGAAATCTGAAGACTATCAAGGCATTCTGGAGAGAAATGTGCTGCCTAGTGTCAGAAAGCTTGGTCTCAGTCGCAGGTCATGGGTCTTCCAACAGGACAACCATCCAAAACACACAGCCAAAAACACCCAAGAATGGCTGAGAGAAAAGCGTTGGACTATTCTAAAGTGGCCTTCTATGAGCCCAGATCTGAATCCCATTGAACATATGTGGAAGGAGCTGAAACATGCCATTTGGAGAAGACACCCATCAAACCTGAGACAACTGGAGCTGTTTGCTCATGAGGAGTGGGCCAAAATACCTGTTGACAGCTGCAGAACGCTCATTGACAAATACAGAAATCGTTTAATTGCAGTGATTGCCTCAAAAGGTTGTGCAACAAAATATTAAGTTATGGGTACCATCATTTTTGTCCAGCCCTATTTCATTAGTTTGTTTTTTTTAATGATTATGTTAATCAACAATTCAAAAGTGATGGCTGATTTTGATTATTTAATTTTCAATACATTTTTATTTATTGTTACTTTTGTGAGTTTCAAGTGATTTCAGTGAGAATTGTGGGTTTTTCCTTCTTTAACTGAGGGGTACCAACAATTTTGTCCACGTGTGTATGTATATGTAACTTTTGCTCTTTGTTCAATTTGATTTGGCATGTTTGTGAAACAGTTGAACTGTTGTTCTGTGTGAATAAAGAACACATTTCATTCAGTTCCGTCTGCAGGTCTTGTTAATATGTGTGTATAATGTACAGTAATCAGTAGAATATTGGAATTGAAACTTTGAGAAAGATTACCAAGTTAGTCACTTAAAGAAACTTTCCCTTATCTTTGATTTGTTTTTGATTTTGTTCTTCATTTCTAACATGTAAGTAGTACTAAGAAAAAGACAAATAATGGAAAAATACAATAATGAATATACCAGAGAATCTCTCTGTAGTTCATGCACAAAAAAAGAATTCGTTATTGTATTTTTCCATTATTTGTCTTTTTTCTTAGTACTACTTACATGTCAGAAATGAAGAACTAAATTGAAAACAAATCAAAGATAAGGGAATGTTTCTTTAAGTGACTAACTTGGTGATCTTCCTCAAAGTTTCAATGACAAGTCTTTTTTCCCCACATGGCATAATGAATACTTAAGTACAAGTAAGAGTACAGACTTGGAAATCTACTCATAAAAGCACAAGCATCCCAAAAACCTACATAATTACAGTCATTTGAGTATTTGTAAGAAATGACTTCCAGCCCTGTATGTGTGCTGCAGACAAAGATGCTTTCTATAACAGATGTTGACGTGTAGAGGAAGACTCTATCCACTGCTGCTCTAAGTTGCTGCCTGTCTGCATGTTTCTGCTGTCAGTTCTGTCACCAGTCAGTGGACCTCTGTGGCTGAAACTCTCTGAACAATAGGGGCCATCATGTGACACTGATGTGTGAAGAGGTTCAGAAGAGGCTGTCACAGAACCCGGTTTGACCAGTTTCAGTCGACTTTCATACAGTCACGTCCCTACAGTTATCTGCACATTTTCCAGTAATATATAGCACACATACTGGTAATATGTCTTAATACACAACATGCTTAAAAAATACAACCGTTTTATTGAACAGTCATTTTGTCTTGAACGTATTCAAGGCGCTGGAGATTATCAAGCGGTAGAAAACGGACGGATGGATTTGTAATTATATCATCATAACACTGAGGATAAAGCCAACGCGATGTTCAGTGTTAACAGGATGAACGGACATGACGTTCTTTCATCGTAACTCGAGGATGTAAATGAACTGTTATAAACGTAAACCGGCTCATGTGTGTCCAACAGTCACATTAGTTAACAGTTACTTCAACATCGTACTAAACATACTCATTTAGCTTCAACAAAAACACAAGCCTCCCTATAAAGCGGGTTGAAACATACATAGACCTTCATTCATTCATAGTTTGTGTCATCACTCGTATTGTCATAAAACTTACCGTTTAACTCAGTCCAAGGAAAGTTGAGCGCAGTCTGTCTCTCCAGTGGCCGGGCAGTTTCAAAGTGAGCGAGGGGAAGCATGAGCATGCGCACAAATGGCAGGGCGAACAGGCGCATACTAGTGGCGGAAAATATATTACAGCCGTAGTGTTTTAGCACTACCATAGAGAATGAATGGGAAACGGTTTAGGGCCGTTTAGCTAAAGAATTAAACCTCGTAAATTCACTGTCGTTGAGAAAGCCATGCTAGAAGTACTATAAATCACAGAGCAATGTGGCTGGGTCAAGCAGAGCGACCTTGTAGAAGCGAAATTCAATTCAATTCAATTCAATTCAATTCTATTTTATTTATATAGCGTCAATTACAGTCAAATTGTCTCAAGACGCTTTACAGAACGCAAGAAATGAGGTGCGGTTTATTTATTTTCTGTTTATATCATGCATTTTTATCGCGTGATATCGCTGTTCACACGAGAGCCTCTCTGAGGAGCAGCCCTCCCCATCCGGACGGCGCGCCGCTGCGCTGCGCTTGCTGTGTGCTTTGACTTTCGGAGCAAGACAGCGGCGCTTCGTTCCGTTATGTGGAAATTCGGGGTTAGAGCTTTAGATCAGTTCAGCATTTATTAGTGCAGCTAGTTAATGCTGCTTTGGATTTGGTCATTTTTCGCTGTTTTCCTCATTAGAGACAGCAGTGAGTTACAAAGTGAGTCTTTGTGGATGTTTGAAATAATTTTTCATTGTTTGGTTTTTAATTCATCCTGGTTCACTCTAAATAGTAATTCAGGAGACTTGCTCCCAACATTCAATGAATGAATAGTTGGAGGATAAAAACTCTGATTTACTCTATTCCAGTGTATTCCCATCTATATTAAAAAAGGTTTCTTTCACACCATAGATAAAATTATCTCAGGATTTATATGGGACAAGAAGAAACCTCGATTAAAAATGAACTTCTTACAGAGACCAAAATCAGTAGGGGGTATGGGGTTGCCAAATTTTAAATGATACTATTGGGCGTGTAATATTAACATGATGACCTACTGGCTACAAAATAGACCCCCGATATGGTAAAGCATAGAAAATGCCTGTTGTCACCCGTCTTCTCTTCCGGCCATGCTGCTGTCAGCTCTGCAAGCTGTGTATCCTAAATCATTATCTAACCCGGTTGTCTCCCACTCCCTTAAGATTTGGTCCCAGATTCGAAAATTTTACGGTTGGCAGTCCTGCTCCCTTCAATGTCCTCTTACCAAAAACCACTCATTCGCGCCTTCATTTAACAATACAATGTTCAAAGAGTGGTATGACAAAGGCATCCACAATTTCTTAGACATGTTTATAGAGCAGACGTTTCTATCATTTGAACAGTTAAAGGAAAAATATAATATCTCAAGATCAGTTTCATAAATACTTGCAGATAAGAAGTTTTGTTATCCAGAATAACCCAGCATATCCAAGCTCCCCCACCCAATCCCCAATGGAACTGATACTTACACAAGACCCCTTTAAAAAGGGAGGGATATCCAAGTTATATGAGAATCTGTCTAACTTGGCTGATGAAACTACACTAGACCATTTAAGGACAGCCTGGCAGGAGGACCTAGGCAGCGAGATCACAGAAGAACAATGGCAGACAGCCTTAGAACGAACTCATAGCTCTTCAATATGTGCAAGGCATGGCCTCATGCAATTTAAAATAATACATCGCTTACATTGGTCGAAACAAAAACTTCATAAAATCTTCCCCTCAGTGGATCCTTCATGTGACAGGTGTGGGCTTGGACCAGCATCACTAGGGCATATGTTCTGGAGCTGCCACAAACTATCAAATAATTGGGATTCTATTTTTAAATCACTATCCTGTATTTTAGGGAGACCTGTGGATGCAGACCCGTTGGTGGTGGTTTTAGGAATCATTGATCCGAGTATGACAAAAAGTAACATTGAAGATCGCATCGTTCTGTTTGTCAGTATACTTGCACGAAGATTGATATTACTGAACTGGAAGCAAAAGGCAGCACCAACTTATTCAAATCTGACGTCATGAGACATTTAGAGCTGGAGAAAATTAGATTTGTATTGAAGAATCAAGAAAGAAAGTTCCACGAGGTTTGGCAGCCATTTATTGATTATTTTAACCATAAAACATAGCCTGATGGGAAAACTCTAGAAGCATTTTAACCCCAAATGGAAGGAAAGGATTTCTGACTTCTTTTTCTCTCTTTTTTTTGTTTGTTTGTTTTGTGTGCAAAGTATCCATGTGTATGTATGAGTGTGTGTATATATGTGTTTATATATGTGTACATGTGTATATATGTAATTTATATTACAATCTCTATTTCTGTGTCTCTATGATGCAAGAGCTAATCGCATTACTGCCGAACGTGTACATATACGTGTAAAGGTGTGAAGCATTCGTTTCACTGTTATGTTTGTATTTTAAAACGCGAAAAAACAATAAAAGAGATTTCCAAAAAAAAACCTCTGATTTACTGATTTAGATCAAACGTTGAAGTTTCAGAAGTTCTGTAACTCCAATTAGTCAATTGGAACTGAAGAAGCCTCCTAGATGAAGGGGAACGTCTTTTTTAAAATCTGATTTAACTTCCTAATTTATCTGATTGTGACCCAGAAGAAAAAGATCAGAAATCGTAGAGGTAAGTAGTAAAGTCTATTTTAAAATCGTTTTTATTAATGTTTTTATAAATGTTTTCTTTTGTTTTTCTTTTAATAATTGTGTTGTCATCTTCTGTCTTAATGTCTTTGTAAAGCACTTTGAAGCGCCTCGTTGTTGAAATGTGCTATATAAATAAATTTGCCTTGCCATATTTCATTATTGTATTTTAATGTGTAGTGTTAGAGCATTGTGTAAATATGTATATCGGTGATATTTAAAGTTATGAAATAAAGTTAAATCCAAATCAACAGGAATATTTAGCCACCAGCAGCAGATAACTGAAGCTAGCGAGCCAGTGATATTGTGAGCCTAACATGAAGTTAGCTAATTAGCTAGTGCTACAGCAAGCTAGCTAGTTAGCCTATTAGACTGATGATAACATCTGTACTGCTAGTTTGCTCTTTTCATTGTACTTTAATTTCAAATTTAGATGTTTAATGTTGACATTTCTTTGATGAAAATATTTAATTCTCGTTTTATTGAATCTGATTTAACTTCCTAATTTACCTGATGGTGACCCAGAAGAGAAAGATCAGGAATCATAGTTAGTAGTAAAATCTATTTTAAAATCTATTGTATTTCATTTTTGTATTTTATGGTGATTGTGTATTTTTAGAAATATGTATGTCAGTGATATTTAAGTTTATGAAATAAAGTTAAATCCAAATCAACAGGGATATTTAGCCACCAGCAGCAGAGAACTGAAGCTAGCTAGCCAGTAATATTGTTAGCCTAACATGAAGTTAGCTATTTAGCTAGTGCTACAGCAAGCTGATATAGCATAACAGTAGTAGCTTAACATGAAGTCAGCTAGTTAGCCTTTTAGACTGATGGTAATACATCTGTTGTGCTAGTTTCTTATGATACTGTAATAGATGATGGTGAATAAAACTGATCAGAAATCTATCATTAGCAGGACTAGAGCTTTGATAATCATTGATATCTAAATAAAATGTGAAAGCATCTCTGAGTCATAAAATGTTCACAAAATCTCAGTAACTTTAAGAACAAAGTGTAATTAAAGCCGCAAGTGGTGTCAAAAGGCCCTTGCCGGCTGCCGTCCTGACCTGCCCCGTTTTTTTCTGGTGAATGTACATCAAAATTTTATCAAAAATATTTACAAATGTGGCTGGTCAGTGGAGTAGTGGTTAGCACTTTCGCCTTGCAGCAAGAAGATCCCCGGTTCAAATCCCGGCCCGGGCCTGGGATCTTTCTGCATGGAGTTTGCATGTTCTCCCTGTGCATGCGTGGGTTTTCTCCGGGTACTCCGGCTTCCTCCCACAGTCCAAAAACATGCTGAGGTTAATTGGTTACTCTAAATTGTCCGTAGGTGTGAATGTGAGTGTGATTGTGTGTCTGTATATGTAGCCCTGTGACAGACTGGTGACCTGTCCAGGGTGTCCCCTGCCTTCAGCTGAGATAGGCTCCAGCGACCCTAATGAGGATAGAGCGGTGTATAGAGGATGGATGGATGGATGGATTTACAAATGTGCAAACAGGAGCCATGCTCATTCATTGCTGCATTATGACAATATGTGACATGTTGGCCATCGCCACGGCAACACCGTCCAAAATACTGCATGGATACCATTGACATTTTTGATCTGCATGTGTGTCAGAATTTATGTGTCAAATTTGGGACGTTTCCATGGTAACAGGTAAATTTAATATAATGAGAGATTTTTCACTTGGGCCCATTAAAATAACATGGGGAACTTCAGTCATCACCACAGCAACACCATTAAGATTACAACATAGTTACTATTTGCTTTTATGATCGGGACCACATGAAGGAATAGTCACCCAAATTTCATTCATTTCTGACAAACTAATAATTTTATTCCCCATACAGATTTTATTTTGATTCTGTAGGGGGCGCTGTAACGCCGATTGCCAAAATTTCACTGTCAATGTGTCCAGGTAGGAAGGGTCAATAAGTGTTTAAAATTTGGTTCGGATTGGAGTCGTTATGTACGAATGGCAGCCACTTATCACGCACAAAAAATGGCAAAATTTTACATCAACTTTGCGGCGTTGCCACGCGGAAATCATGAAATGAAATTTTACGATTTGGATAACTTTTAATTGTCTACTTGTGGAGATGGTATCCAACAAATTTCAGCTCATTTGGAGAAGTGCGTGATCAAAACGAACATTTTGTATGACGTCCTCAAACGGTGACTCAGCATTTTTGAAATTTCAATCCCAAATAGCTGCCTTCCTGTTTGTCTGAGGCTGGGGTCATAATAATATTTTTTGTTTGTCCCGACAAGACACGTGTGTGCCAAATTTGGTGGCTGTACAACAAAGTTCATGTCGGACCCCCTCCCATTGACGCAATGCATTTTGATTTTTGCAGGTGGCGCTGTAGAGCCAATTTTAAGTCCCAATTTTGATACACATATTTTAAAAAAAAATTTGGCCGGAACTGAATTTTGTGCAAAATTTAGTGAGTTTTCGAGCATGTTTAGGGGGTCAAATTCCACTTTAAAGAGAAGAAGAAAGAAGAAGAAAGAAAAATAAAGAAAGAAATAATATTTTTTGCAAAAACAATATAAGATTTGTTTTTCGCCCATATTTTGCCCACATATATATTTTCAGAAAGGTCTCGACAAGCCCGACACGTCTGTGAGGTGTTTGAGAGTGTGAATGTCTGTGGTCGAGCGCTGTTGTGGTCAAGCCATTTTTGTGTGTGAGAGTGTGTGTGTGTTTTTGTGTTTGTGCATGTGTGTGTCAGTGCATGTCGGTATGTGTGTGTGTAGACATGTCGGTCCTTGTCCGTGATCGAGCGCTGTGCGCTCGACTTGTCATTTTTGTGTGTTTGAGTGTGTGAATGTCCTAGTCGTTGTCTGTGTTGCAAAAGCAATAGGCCCTTCAGCCTGGGCGACCAGGGGCTCGGGCCTAAAAACTCAGTGAAAGTTGATCAGACAACAGCAAAGTTCTCCAACAGCCACCCACAGACTCACTAAAGTTCATTAAATACAAAACTTATCTCATCTGACAATTTTATTACTGTTTTAGACACACAATTCCACGTTTTACTGTACAATATAATCATTTACTGTTCCAATGAGGATTATTGGGATATTATCACAGTAACATCAGTACTACATAGTGCATCAGATCAGTGTATCACAGAAATAAAGTCAGAGGAGAATGAAGGTGTTTCAGTGTTTGATCATTTTGACTTGAGCTTTTAACAACAGTCACACTGAACTGCAGAGAAACATTCCTTCATTTTTCATAGTGACAATACAGAACACAGCATAAAAATGAGTCTGAAGATAATGCAACACTAATAAATATCAGTTGTGCTATTTACCAAAGCAAAAAAAACAAACACTGAAAACAACAAAAAGGCAATTATTTAAAAAAAAATAACACATAAGCATTACAATTTAACAGAATGGAAACTTTCTGCCTTTGGGTGCACAAATCGATCGGAGAAGAGATTCCACATGTTTAGATTTCCCAGGAGTAGTGAAAGAATGAAACTGTGGGAAAATAAAGTCCGGAGAGTGGGATGGAAACCGACTTCATCATGATTTTTGTGCCAGGTTAGTCCCATGTATGTACTTTCATGTTATGATGTATGGGTGAATGACAGATAGGAAAGTTTGATGTGATTTTAGGCAGTTGTGGTTATTTTGACTTTGACCATTTTCATGATGGAGATGCATGAAATACGGGCCGCTGAAGTTTAACGGGGTAACCCGTTAAACTTCAGCGGCCCATCTGAGCTTCGACAACAGCCTCCCTGTTCATTCACATGATTTCCAATTCAGCAAACAGCTGACAGTTTTCTGTTTCCTATTTTCTGTTTTCCGTCCAACCTGCAGTCACTTATCAGCCTCATATGACCCGAACAGGCTCCGTGTTGTTCACCTGTTTCTGGACTATTAGCCGCCGTTAGCATGAGGATGCTGTTAGCCATATGCTTACAGCTGCAGCACCGTACAGGCGGACGGGACAACGTATTTTACTAAATTGACCGAAGCTGAAAACTCGATGATAGAAACATTATACACCCATGGAAAGCTTAGATTCTCATGAATCCGCCGGTATAAACCACTTTCAGATGTGATTACCACAGCGGGTGATATAAACACATTTGTCCAACAAACAGCAAATAACGTAAACAGCACAACTCACCTTTGAAGGCTCAAAACTAGTCACAGATGAAAATATTCCACTAAAAACGGCCATAATCCAACCTTGGACATCCAGACAAAACAATCCAGTAAATTATTTTGTCCAAAACATGTCTTGAAATCAGTAAACAATCCATAGTTTTCGTGAATGTGCACCTCGCGCTGCGCGTCCCATATTGAGTGAATGGAAACAAAATGGCTTCAAATCCCCAGTTGTCGCCACTCTCATTATACAGGCACTCTACTACACACTACCCCTCCGTTTGCGCGTTCCCGCGGAGGGTCCTCCATATTAAGGGCCGTCCCACACCATGTAGTGCGGAGGGGGAGTGGACTGTTCAGCCCTTAAATAGCGAGTCTGCATCGATGCTCACTCTGGACAACTTTTTCAGGAAGTGCAACGTCGAAATGGAGGAGGAAACTATATGTCAGGGAGAAACTCCGTTAAGAGCTCTCACGTAACATAAGAAGATTTTCACCAAACCAGAAAGACACGGAGACTGTAATTTTACTTGCAAGGGTAACACAGCACAGTGTAACAAGACACATTAGTGCGAGCTACAAAGACTGCTCCCATACAAGGTTTATTTTATACACAAGCAGGAATGAAAACATGGCATAAGATAAGAAATAGCTGGAGTTACACAAGGGGGTGTGCTAAGCTGAAAGAGTGGAAATATACTGGGATGTGGAGACTAGGGAGAGAGAGAGAGGGAGAGATATGTGCAGATAGAAGTGAGTGAGTGGTATTCTATAAAAATAGTCATGTAAAATACTATGCACACACAGTTAATGCTCTAAGGCTCGATTATGATGAATGTATTTACAAATTCAACTCTAACATTCCCTCCTGTTTATCATGATCAAAAAATGTGAAGATCAGTTAACATCTTGTAAAACATTTTCTGCTGTCACGTCATTAAACTACACTTCAACATCATCATTCCCATCATTAGAGTCATATTGTGGTTCTTCCATTTCGAGTGCAGCATACGCAACAACAGAAGTAGTTATCATTTTAGAAATCATGGATCTCAAACATGGTAAAATGCAGGTAGCAAAAATGCAAAATAGTAACAAAATACATGCACTTATAATAGTCTGAAAAATACCACCAGATGTAAACCAAGAGGTAAAATCCCAGCCTGAAAGAAGACCTTTGTCTTGGTTGCTTAAAATGTTTGTTTTAATCTCATCCAATTTCTGTCTGATTAAAGTGTAATAGTCTTTGTGATCAGGGATGTATGTACAACAATAGTCATTAACAACTTCACAAACTCCTCCTTGTGCCGCTAAAAGAAGGTCTAAAGCTATTCTGTTCTGGAGTGTCATTTGCTTGATAGCCTCAAGTTCAGGATCAGCTGATCAGTTATGTCAATTAGTGCGTTAGTAACTTTATTCTGTCGTGCTGTAAAATTCATAGCTTTATACCAGAGGTTCTGTTCCCAAGTCGCTGCCATGGAGTGTTCATGGGTTCTTTTAGTCCTGTGAGTTCCTGTAGGGGGAAGGAAGAAGAAGGAAAGCCACAGAAGTGACAAAGTCACCCCTGCGACTAGCAGAAGTCGCCAGAGAGCCATTTTAAAGTTGGGCGCGGATCAGTTGGGTTCTTCACCGGGTTGAGACGTCAGCACCCTATTGTGCTACTGACCCCTTTGCACTTCCACCGCTACCCCGTCGGTTGATCTGGCTCTGCTTCCAGTTGTATCAGCTTCCAGTGCGATTGGTGGATCCATGAAGGCCGTTCAGCAATTTTTACTGCCGTGGGTGTCGTCAGCAGTATTTCATACGGCCCTTACCACCGAGGCGACCTCCGATTCTTCCGCCTCAGGACTCTGATCAGGACCCAGTCTCCAGGCTGAAGCTTCTGTGTAGACAAAGGAGAAGAACACTCTGGCAGATTATTTGAACTCTGAACTTCTCTCATTTTCAGTGTATGTGCTTTCCAATCTGCTCACTAAGATTCAGTGGATTGTTGTTTTATGGAAGTGGGAAAGGTCTCCCATGCACTATCTCAAAAGGTGTTATTGCTTTGTCTCCCGTGGGCGTAATTGTCATCCACAGTTTAACCAAGGATAAACAATCTGGCCAAGGTCTTTTAGTTTCCTCCATAGTTTTGGCTAGTCTGTTTTTATTGTGCCATTCGTACAAGGCCAGCACTTTGTGGATGATATGCACAGTGGTTCCTTAGTGTGAGCAATGTGTCATAATTGCATTTACAAATGTGTACCATTATCTGATCTAATTATGGCGGGAATACCATAAGTTGGAAAGTAATGGTTGCAGAGAGCTTTTGCTACAGTTATGGCTGTATTATCTTTGGTTGGGTATATTTCAACCCATTTTAAAAACGTATCCACAACCACTAAACAATATATTAGTCCTTTTGATGCTGTTAGTTCAATAAGGTCCATATGGATTGTGTACAGTATTCCTTGGCAAAGTCAGAAAACTTTTCAGTGAAGAACTGTCTCTGCATCATGTGTACCATCCCTCCTGTTGAGACATGGGTGAGACCATGACTCACTAGAGGATGGGTTTGCTTTCAATGTGATAGAGGTTGTTTGTGAGAACTGCTCCACGCTTGAGCCAAGAAGTGTGCTCAGATATGCGTCTGCTAAGAATTCTAATTCTATTGTTTTCAAAGCATTCTGTGCTGAATGAGGCTTGGTTCGCACCAGAGTCGGCAAGGTCACTCAGTGTTATAGTGGAGTCATCGGTTTGATGAGCTTTGAACTCACACAGTGTGAAAACGCTCCTATGGATTATAAAACCATCCACAATACTGTAATGCAGAAAGAAAAGAAAAACGCAGTCTGGTGAAACCCTCCTAATAACAGATCTAATGTAGCCTTCGACAACCATCTCTTAAAGGTTTTTGTCTCTACAGTTTTCAATTACTTGTAGATAAATGTGAGGCAGGTTATCTATTAGCTAAGCATGTACTGCTTTAAAATGTGTTAATATTCAGCAGATCATCTGTACGTTACTCCTTTAACCCTTGGGTGCACAGCGGGGGTCAGGATTCCCATTTTCCACTGGACTGGGTCACTTTTGACCCATGTAGTGCATCAAAAGGTAAAGTATCAAAAGCAAGAAAAGGAAATTCATGCTACTGGTTCTAGACGTTTCCCTAACCGTCTTTTTTTGTAATTTTGTGCAGTTATGTGCCAATTGTATGTTTCACTGTTGATGGCTTGAACAGATCAGAGCCTCTCTGGTGCAGAAGCATTTCCTGTTCTTACTTGTTTTTTACTGGTTCAGCTTTTGGTGTTTGATTATACATGTGTAAAAGGCTAGAACTGAATTGTTTGGCACACTGTGTTCTATGAATGTGAATTACTCTCTCTGAAAAATGATTTTGACAAAGCATATATATATATATATATATATATATATATATATATATATATATATATATTTTCACTCTCAGTAATAATAATGCTGTCCTGCACTATGATTCTTGTGTTTGGAGAGAAATGCTACTATGAGAAATGGATTTTATTTGTGCCTAATCCATATAGAACAGTGTTTTGGAGTTTCAAAACGGGTCTCCAAGTAAAACTAAGAAAATACTTTTAATAGACACTGACAGGTTTAGTTAGCTTTTAAGACTGTAGTTGCTGTCGTTATTGCACAGCCCTCACAATGATTGACTCGAATGTCGTTCAAAGCGGAACCGTCCACAAAAAATATCAATAAAACCAGGTTGTGGTAGAACAAAAATATCAGGTCGTGGTTTAGTTTCTTCATTCGCTGATGTCACACAAACAGGTCAGACGGTTTGTTATAGTCAGGTAGAGCCAAAACAACATCAGTTTTCAGGGCTAATTTTAGATTTTTAAAAGCCTTCTCAGCATGTTCAGTCCAAGTAACTTCATCTGTTAATGACATGTCTTTGCCATATATCAAACCTTGCAGTGGCTGAGATAACACTGTATAATCTGGAATCCAAGATCTGCAGAAATTACAAAGGTCGGAAAAGGACATCATTTGTTGTTTTGTTCGCGGCTTTAGAGCATTTTGGATTGCAGTTTTTCTGTCAGGAAGTAGAGCTTTCCCATGTTTTGAAAGTATATGGCCCAAATACACCACCTGCGGAGCCCATAACTGAAGTTAGTTTAGCGAAACCTTATGACCTGTTCCATGTAAGTGTCGTAACACTGCCATCGTTGTCTGTTTACAGTGTTCCTGCGTGTCTGCAGTCACAAGAATCTCATCAACATACAACAAAATTTGGCTGTGTTCTGGAATTTGAAGTTTTGCCATTGATCACCTGAGATCCTGAGTGTATACATGGGGCTTTCTGTAAAGCCTTGTGATAATGGTATATAGGTGTACTGTGCACCTTCAAAGGCAAACCAAACCAGTGTTGTGAGGTAGGGTGTAGTAGTGCAGAGAAGAAAGTATTACTTAAATCTATAACTGAAAACCACTTTTTATCTGGGGTCATTTCATTTAATAATGTATGTGGGTTTGGAACATCAGGTGTAGTTTTCTGTACAGCATCATTCACTGCTCTCAAGTCTTGAACCATCCTCCATTTTCCTGTATGTGTTTTTTAAACAGGGAAAATGGGTGTTTTACAGACGCGCTCTTTCGTTTTCACAGTAATCCCTGATATTTCCATATCTGCAATAACAGGTCTTATACCTTCTATCGCTGCTTGTTTCAGAGGATATTGAGAAATCTGTGGTCGACACGGAGTGGCTGCTTGTACTTCAACAGGTGGAAAATCTTTATCAGTCCTACATCTGTAGGGCTGTTGGACCAGAGATCACTGGGCAGGTTTTTTTTTTTCAAATTCTGGGTAATCCTCTGTGGACAAACAAATTAATGATCAGGTTTCTTTTTCATCCAAATGTGTGGAGGGTGTGGTGTTTACACACCACCCAAGAGCCTGTTTCATGAACCGCAAAAGTTGTCGTAATTCGGGTGTTTAGCTCCATTACTCTGGTTTTCCGTCCCCATGGGGACCCTGTTCCCTCTAACACGTTAAGAAATATGCAACCACATCCATATATGAATATCTTTATATAGTAATACATTTATACTTTATTACATCTATGCTTTATCAACGTGAAACTGTATTTTAGCTTGATCTGTTGAACTGTGTGATAATTGTTCCTGTGGTCTTAATACTGCATACAGAGTGAAGTGTTTGAAATGTACCAGGCTGAGCTGCATTCCAGAGATAAAAAGAACCTTGAAGCAAGAGCAGCTGAAAGTAAACCATTTTAAGCACTGAGTTCTCATTGTGGTATGAACTAACAGCAAGAACACAGTCTTGGTCTTACAAGAACAATTACCTCACACACCTCATAAAAGCTCGTTATTGAAAAATCCCAAATCTCTAAACATATGAACAACTGAAAATTAGATTCCTATTTCACTGACTCCATCGCAGGTTTCTATGGGAGATGCCAGTGTTTACAAACAGTGAAGTAACGAAGTCACGTGATTACCGCGCTGGTTGGCAAGAGGAACCAGAGGAACAATGGCTGATGATAGCAATGCGAAGTATCCTTCCATGAAATTGTCCGATTATGTTCAATCCTTATCACCTGAGGCCCGACAAAATATACGTGAGTAAGCTGAGATATCAGGGAAAGGTAAAACCTTGCCAGATCCCTACAATTTGAAGACTGGGTGGGTTGACGATCCTTCATTGTGGCCGGGCATTTCCTTCACCGACATTTATTTTTAATTGATTGACACCGCTGGGCAGTTCACCCACCCAAAAATATATAATTATGAATTAAAAATAATATATCTTCTGTTAATCTTCAACAAGATGTCAAAGAAACGTCAATACGTTGCTGTATTTTTTGTCTGCAGTATGGCTTCTATGTAACAGTAACAGACCCACAGCATTGGTGATCGAAAATAGGACAATTCTAAAAAACGATCGCTAGACGCATACAGAAACAAATATGGTTACAAATAGGAGGCTGCTGGCTTAAGGAGATGTTATTGAATATGCTTCATTCCACTTTAGTATACTTTCATCGCCTAAAAAGCGATCAGTAACACATGACAACACTGAACCAAACCGAAAGTGTAGAGATCGCTTCATGCGAAGGATGCAGCACTAAATATCTTTTGGTAAATAAGCTCAAAGTTGGACATACTAAACATGCTAAACTGTTGAATAGTTTACCTGAAGAAAAGTGGGAGCCACAAACACGATCTCTGCTGCTTACTGGGGTCCAATTTTTCCTGTTGATGGCTGAAGCCACCGCCATCTTCTCTCTCCTGACATCGGTATTCGGTGAAATTTCAAGCCTGATCCCTTCTCAAAACGCTTCGTACAACAACAACTACACACGATATTACCACTGTGGTAAATACATGTGCGATTTCATTCATGAAAAGCGATAACTTTACGTATTTGTTTCAAACCCGATACCGTTCTCGTAGCAAGCCGTTATGTTACTGCCGGTTCTTGCCAACCAGCAGCAGTCTTGTACCACGTGACCATAGCAAATGACGACATGCTGGCGTCTCCCATAATCAATATTACAAGCAAATCGGACCACAAAGTAATTTCTGTGATCATGCTTACAAATGACAAAATTATGTCAAATTACAGGTCAGAAACAAGAGAAGCACATGTGGTGCAGATATTCTGAATTCAATTCATGCTTCTTTTCTGCTTTTTGTAAGAAAGTTTTTTTATAAACGCAATAACATCATTCTTAGTTTCTAAAACCATACTTTTATAGTAAGTGCAACTGTGTCAAAAAAACGCCTTTATCACACTAACAGAACATCACACAAAGAGTGGTGTAAAAAGATAAAACAAAAGAAACAAATCTTCTTCTCTGCTGACGTTTGATTTAATTGTGCACCCCCTGACACCTTAACATTTGAACACACCTGACAGAATTCATTCATTCATTTGTTGGATTTGAAATGCCAGATAATAGGATTGGAAAACATGTGAGTGAAAAAAGTGGGATGCTTTCGTCTTCTGGAAGCAGCAGCGATCCTTGTTAGTTGCAACCTGTGCCACAGCGCTACAGCCATGACAGTAGGCGTCTTTGTGTTACCATGGCGATGACGTCTTCCGTTTTCCAGTGAGGCGACAGGGCGTCCCATTCCTGACGATCGTATTTATACCCTCCCCTTTCAATAATAGGTGCCCTCCACAGCTGTGAGTGTGACTTCTTTTGGAGTGACACCCGGTAGTGTAGGGGGAGTGTGTAGGGGGGGTTTGGGATTCAGCCTAAATGTAGCCCTGTGACAGACCTTAGTGAGGATAAAGCGGTGTATAGAGAATGGATTATGTAAAATTTCAGATTAGAGTTTATAAAATTACAGGAAAAAGGTAATATTCTGCATGCTAGCTGTAAAACAAAAAAAAAAATCAGTCAATAGTTTTTATTTTTACTGTATTTAAGTCAGCAAAATTACTACCATGTTTACAGATATTTGCTTGTATTTGAGCATATAATTGCAAATACTGAAAATTGTATGCTTTCATTTTATGTATTTTTTCAGTCCTACTAAATTAGAAATGTCTCGTGAAATCACAGAAAAGGGTAGGAACTTGCTGCCAATAATAAAAAGAAAAGATTCAAAACTATAAATGTCCACATCAAAAATCTGTATTTTTACTAATAGTTTTTTTCTTTTACATTTGATTCTAAAGTCACTGTAAACCAGCAAAAATATAATGAATTTACTTTTTATTTAAAGAAAGTTATGTATATTAAGGACTTAAAATGGCACAATTAATCTGTTATTTTATAAATTTGACAGGTTTTGTTAGATTACAGATCATATCCAGTACAATCACAGGGGAAAAAATATCAATTTACTTGACTGTAAAAAAACAAAGACAGTGAGCCAAAACTGTAAATAATGTCCACATTTAAAATCAATATGTTTACAAACTGATTTGTTGTTTTACTATCAATGACCATAAAATGACACCATTGTACTTAAATCAGGATATTCAGCATTCTTTTGAACATTACAGTAATGTAACATGCTGTTTTTTTAATTTACTTTTTCTGGCATCTTTGCTGTTAGACTTTCACATTTTTTTTCCATTATTGTTTCTCACAGTGCACTTTTGATCCAGAGTACAAGGAAATAACAGAGTTTTCACAGTTGATTGTTTTAGGGACAGAATTTCCTGATCATCTTCAGTTGTAATAAACTGGAACCAGGAGCAGATACCAATACGATAACATAGACGGACTCAGACTTTTGTTAATCCAGCGGGTAGCCTACAAAGTTCACAATCTGAACCATGATGAAGCAGTTGTGACACAAAAAGAATAATTTTTGTTCTATAAAGATGAACTCTGGAAGACTTGACTTGCTGAAGCTGCTGAAGCTGAGTTCACAATGATCCGATTATTGTGACGAGGGAAATGACTGCAGTGATCAGTAACTCTTTCAGTCGACGCAGAGGCACACCATGAGTGCATTAAGATGATCTTAGAAACACCTGAGTCCATCCTTCCATGTTAAGATTCCTAGCAGAGTGATCATGTCCTGACTGAGGAGCCTCATTGAACGTTGTGTTAGTAGTGGCTACCTGGGATCCCTAAACTGTGAAATGTGCCAATAAGTCCGCTGTCCTCTTTTTCAGACGGACGAGGTGTCTTGACAGGCTTCCACCATCTCCCTCCATCTTTCTTCAGAAGTTCATCTATCAATTCACTGAGTTGTGCTTCATGTTTTTTCTGCAGATTTCCCTTTTCCGTGTCATTTTCCACTTTCTTCAACTCCTCCTCTTGTTTTTCCAGTACGTCACTGATCTTTCTCAGATTTCCTTTCTTCTTGGACACAATTTTCACAAAATCCTTCAGTTGTTTGTGATGTTTTTCTCTCTCTTGTATTTCACTGTGGGCTGCAAGTGCAGTTAGGAGGTCATACTTCTGATCTTTAGCTTTCATTTGTTCAGCATGCTGTTCATTTAGAGCTGCATAGTATTCCATGTGTTTCATGTGAAAGTCATTTAACTCTTCAGCTCTCTCTCTGGCTTTCTCTTCGTACATCTTTTTCATATATATTAGCTCTGTTTTGTAGCTTTCTTCTAATTCTTCATATTTCCTCTCCTCCTCTTCTCTCCTGATTTGGTCTTCTTCTTTTCTTTTCTTTTCATATTCATCTCGTTCCTTCTTTAAATTCTCCTGAAGTTCCATTCTTCTTTTCTCCTCCCGTTGTCTCTCTTCATCTTCTTGTTCTCGTTTCTTCCACCACTCTCTTCGTTCTTCCTCCCAGGCTTCTTGTTTCTTTCTCATCTCGTCTCTGGTCTCTTCCAGTTTTCTGTCAGTGCTATTCTTTTCTTCTTGGTCTGATTGAATTTTTTTGTCCAACATTTGCAGTTCCTTTTTTAGATTCTGTCTGTGTTTTTCTTCCTCTGCTTCCCTTTTCCTTTTCTCTTCTTCTCTGGTTTCTTCTTCTTTCTTTCTCAGCTCATGCTCCTTGTCCATGTCATCAAGTTGTTTTGCTCTCAGTTTTCTCTTCCATTCAATTTTTCTTCTCTCTTCTTCTATTCTTCTTTTCATTCCTTCCTTTTCTTCCTCGTGTTTTCTTTTCACTTCCTCCATCATTCTCTTCATCTCTTCTTCCTTGTCCTTCAGGATTTTCTGCGTTTCTTTCTGTATGGCTGCTTCAGCTTCTTGCAGCATCTCGTTGGTGAAGCAGCTTCCTCCATTTTCCTTCACCATGGTGTCGATCTTTGTTATCAGTTCACTGACTTGTGTTTGGTTTTGTTCATCATAGTTATCAAACACGTGGTATCTTCCTCCACAGTCAGAGATCAGCTTCTTGAAGGACTCATCACATGTTTCTATGTATTCTTCAATGGACTGATTCTCCTGTTTTAATGAATCTCCTCTTGTGAAAAGAATGATGGTGAATTTTTCAGAATTCTTCCCAAAACCTTCTTTGATGAGTTTTAGAGCCTCCTTCTCCTCTGGGGTGAGTCTGCCGATATGTAGCACCAGCAGGAAGACATGTGGTCCTGGAGACAGAAGACTGATGCATTTCACCATCTCTTCAGTTACTTCATCATTAGACAAAGTGTTGTCAAACAGACCAGGAGTGTCGACCACGACAACAGAACGTCCGTCCACTTTACCCATTGACTTCTGACAAAGTTTGGTGACACCTTGTTGGCCTGCTTTAGCTTCAAACTCCTTTTTTCCCAGAATGGTGTTTCCGGAACGGCTCTTTCCACTGCCAGTCTTCCCGATCAGCACAATCCTGAGACTCTCTGGGCTCTGCTGCTCTTCATCAGCTGTGAAACCAAACAGAGTTACTTAAAGTATGAACGTTGTGTAGAACAGGGTTTAGGAGAATCTGCAAAAACAAAATAAAAACTGTGGAATACTTACAGGTGACCACATCGGATTTCTTCAGTTTCTGGTTTTCAGTCTGTTGGTTGGTGATGACTGCTTCTAGCTGTAGGATCTTTTCCATTTGGCCATGAGCAAATGTTCCTGTTGTGTAGCTGTGAGGTTTCTGAACTGACAGTCTCATCTTGTCCACTTGATCCAGCAGCTCTGGGATCTGCTGCTTGTCCTTCATATTGACAACAACAGATCTTCCTCCACAGCTCTGACAGAGCTCCTGGATGTCTCTGTTCTGTCTGATAAAGTCAACAACATCTGGAGCTGTAGGATCTGACTCCACAGTGAACAGAATCAGGATGAAGTCTCTGACTTTAGAGCTGAATGTGTTCTGGATGGTCTCTAACTCTCCCTTGTCTTCATCAGTGAGGGGACCCACAGGTAGGACCAGGATGAAGGCATGGACACCCTCAGGATCACAGAGGGAGATACACCTGAATGATTCCTCCATCACTGCCTCCTGAGGTTTTCCATACAAGGCAGGCAGCTCCAGCAGGGAAACCCGACGTCCACACACCTCTCCCTGGGTTTTAACACACTCTGATGAGTCTTCAGGTCCACCAAACTTTCTTTGTCCCAGAATAGCGTTGACTGCTGAAGTCTTCCCAGCTCCTCTTCTACCACACAGGACCAGGTTCATCACTGTCTGATCCTCTTCTTCAGTTAGTGTCAGATATCTTCCCCTGAGGTCACTCACTATAGTTTCCATTTTCTCCATTAACTCTTGTACTTCATGACCTGAAGGATCTTTTATATCAAGATTGATGCTGTGCTGCTTTTGCCTGCAGTCTTGTAGGAGTTTTTCCACCGACTGATTCTGTCCGTCTTCGTTGTGAGTCATGATGACCATGGAGTGTTTGAAGGCGTCTTCACCAAACAGACTCAGGATAAACTTGAGAGTTTTTCTGTCTTCTTCGGTGAAATCTGAAGGTTTCACTAACAGCAGCAGAACATTTGGTCCAGGAGAACAGAGATCCACATATCTTTTCACTTCTTTTCTCAGGATCTCCTCAGACAGACTGAAGACGTCTGGAGTTTTCACTACTGTTAAAGGTTTCATGTTCCACGTTCCATGAGCAGCTTCACACCGTTTTCCTCCAAAGACTCTTTGGAAATAAGAGACTTTCTTTCCAGCAATGATGTCTCCCAGTGCGTTCTTTTTGTTGTCACTTTTTCCCAACAACACAATCTTGAGTTCTTGTGCTGGAATAAAAAAAATATATACAAATAGGAATGAAAATGACCTTCCAAGATTCCAAGATAACAATAAGAATATTTTCTTCACATTCCATCATATATTAATTTATGGGAATTAGTGTCCATGGTAAAACCGCGTGTCCACTAGATATGATTTTCCCACGTGGAAACGCATCGCATCTGAAAATTGCACGGCCAGCGAGCGGTCACTAGAGGACCACAACATTGCCATGTCACAGCCTTCGGGCAACAGCGGGCCGCTACGTGGTCATGTGACCGAGCTTTCAGCTTGACAGTCCAGCAGTCGAGTTGGATAAACACTGCGGCTCGGCCGCAATCTTTCACTTTTATTTCAAAAACACTTCAGCGAAAAGTATTTCTGAAAGCATTTGAGGCAAGAAATAATCTGTGAGGCAGCTGAATCTGTCCTTGTTTTAGGTCAGTGACGGCTAGTTTAGATGTTTGAGGAAATTTTCATGATACGTGGAATCTCCGCACGCTGCAGCTCATTTGCATAAAGTAGAATCCATTCTACTTTATGCAGATGAGCTAAGGCCCTCTCTGGGTAAGTACACCGGATCGCAGCTGGAAACACCCCGCAATCAGATAAGCATGCCACATGCGGCGCATTTTCAGCCGCGATCCGGTGTGTTTACCTGGAGAGGGCTGCAGCTCATTTGCTTAAATAGACTGGACTGCAGCGTGCAGAGAGTCCACGCATCTTGGAACTGTCCTCAAACATCTAAACTAGCCATCGGTGAAATAAAATGAGGACAGATTCAGCTGCTGCACAGCTTATTTCTCTCCTCAAATGCTTTCAGAAATACTTTGTGTTTTTGTAATATCAGACAAAGTTTGTAGCCAAGCCGCCATGTTTGTCCAGCTTGAAATCCAGGAGCAGACCAACCCCTGAGACGGCAAGGTGCTTCAAGAAAGTCGGCAGGTGTTAAACACAGTTCGCAGTGGGGGAGAAGCTTATTACAGCTGTGTCTGCGCACGCATCGTAACCATTAGTGTTTTCGAAATAAAAGTGAAAGTTTGTGGCCGAGCCGCTGTGTTTATCCAACTGATCTGCCGGACTGTCAAGTTGAAAGTTCGGTCACGTGACCATGTAGCCGGCCACTGTTGCTCGAGTGCTGTGACGTGACAATATTGTTGTTCGCTAGTGACCGCCTGCCAGCCGTGCGATTTTCAGATGCGGTGCGTTGCCATGCGGGAAAATCGCATCCAGTCGACACGCAGCTTTAGAGTTAGTAAATTAGTATCACTGTTTACAATTTGCTGGGTTTGAGTCTCACTATGCAGCTGTTGTTAACTTATCATGTGACACTGATACAATAACTAATTAATATTAGTTTACAAAGTTACATCAGATACTTTTAGACTGTTCTATGATCTTCCTTGTGTCAGTTGTGACAGCAACTTACTTTCAAGTTATAGTAATAGTAATTAATGTTTTTTGCGTGTGACCTTATACACTGATTTGTTCGTTGGTCAGCTGCAGCCCATAAAGATGTCAGCTCATGCCAAAAAAAAAGCTTGATTCAAAATCTGATGTTTTTAACAAGGCATGGACTTCAAAGTATTTCTGTACTGGAGTGAGGGATAAAGCTATGTGTCTAGTTTGTGGAGAACAGATTGCATTGCTCAGGTATTATAATCTGAATCGATACTCAGACCAAATATGTGGAGAAGTACAAGTATTTGACTGATGCAGTGTTGACATGGATATCTGAAGGACTCAGAAATGAGTTCTAAACGGTATAAACTTAACAGTACAGTCATCTGTGGTAACCTAATGTTCAGACTTGATCACGTTTTATTTATTTCATTATGAAGTGTTCCTGAACTCACCAGTACATTGAGTGTCATCCAAGCCAGTATTGATGCTCTCTTCATGATGACCAGCAGCTGGAACAGTAGTTGGTTCTTTGGAAACATCACAGGTCACACAATAATTTTTCTGCTTCACCATGTTGCCGATAACTTTTAACAGCTGTTGATGTTCAAGGTTCTTCTCCCACAACAGCTTGGCTCTACATTTATCCGAAATGCCTTTTAATGGTGGACGCTGCATACATGTTTCAATGGAACCTGAACTCGCGTCTTTGGGATTTGATATCAGAACCATTGAATGATCAAATGATTGATCACTGAATAGTTCCAGGACTCTGCAGATCCTCAGTTTGTGTTCCTCAGTAAAGCCTTCAGGCTGTAGAACCAGCAGGAACACATGAGGTCCAGGATCAGAGAGACTCACACAGAGTTCTACATGTTCTCTTAGTTTGTCTTCAGAGATGTTTGGATTCAGCAGATCTGGAGTGTTGATGAGGAGTATGTCTTTCTCTTGCAGTTGTCCTCTGACTCTCAGACATTGGTTTGGTTCCTCCTCAGTGTTGAACTCGGTCTCTCCCAGTAATAAGTTTCCAACAGAACTCCTCTCAGACCAGTTGTTCCCCAACAGAACAATCCTCAGCTCAGACACTGAAATGAAGACAAATGAAAACATCATGAAATGAACAGAGAATCTATCAAAGTCCATCTGAGGAACAATGCAATTATATCATAAATGATTGAAATCAAATGTGATTTCTTTCTACATATTACATTTTGATGCATACAGGCAGATTTTTTTAACACAAGACTTCATGTAGTACAAGGTCTGACTTCATCATTATTGCCATTCTATTTTTTCTTTATTATACAACTTAGGATGCAAATGCTTGACCTACATCAGAAGAAATGAAATTTTCAAAACTCACTGAAGGGAGGCAAGAATGGATAGCTGTTCCTGCGCACATATTTTGAAGCTGTGAGGATAAAGGACAACAGAATATATTAAGTGACTATCAGGTTTCTTTATTCATTTTGTTGATTATCACATATAAAACAAAGGCGTGCTGTGCACAAACACTGACTGAAGAGCGAAAAAGTACACAATACACAGGACAGCAGCAAAAGCACACTAAATATGTGGAAGTGGAAGAAGACGTGGATTTAGGTGTTTTTACCATTTTGACAGTCACTAGTATGGATGCTGAACTATATAGAGACACATTTGCAATAGCTGATGATGATTTAGAGATGGAAATCGACATAGAGGCAGCTATGTACACTGACCACAAAAAAAACAAAACAACAGTTAACAACAGCTACAGTAATCTATGGAGAACAAGTTCAGAATTTTCCACTGGTAGTTCTTAAAGTTCAAGGGTAAACACTGTGTGGCAGAAATTGGCTGAGAAAACTTAGACTTACCTGTGACAAGATTAAGTATTCACAGGAGCAAAGGCATGTGATACTTCAGGCAGTGGTGGATAAATATTCAGAGGTATTTAAGGAGGAGTTGGGAACCCTGAGAGACACTGGGTCTTCTATTATTGTTAAACCAGAGATAACTTCAAAGCTTTGCAATCACAGACCCCTTCCATTTGCTATGAAAGAAAGAGTAGAGGAAGCACTAGAGGCTGGAAGAAGCAAGTATTATCTCTCCAGTGAAACATAGTGCATGGGCAGCGCCAATAGTGCCAGGGAAAAAGAGAGATATGTCATTTCGCTTATGCAAAGATTATAAAGTGTCAGTCAACCAAGCTGTTGAAACAGACACTTAACCCCTACCTAGGTTAGAGGAGCTGTTAGCAACCCTGAGTGGAGAGAAAGTTTTCTCCAGAATTGATTTAGCAGCAGCTTACCAGCAAGTGCTGTTAGATGAGGACTTAAGTACACCACAGTCAACACACACAGAGGCTTGTTTGTGTACAGCAGACTTCCATTTGGAATAAGCTCTGCTCCTTCCATTTTTGAGAGGATAATAGAAAATTTGGTGAAAGACCTACCAGTGGTCGTATTCCTGGATGACCTGCTGGTCATAGGTCACTCAGAGGAGGAGAAACACCTCTAAAACCTACAGAATATCCTACAACGCCTCCAAGACATTGGACAATGTGAGTTCAGTGAAACTTGCATAGAAAATCCGGGTCACGTTTTGGATGAACATGGCATTCTCCAAGAGACAAGGTGAGAGCAACGTCAAGAAGCTTCAAGCTGTCTTAGAACTTGTAAACTGTTATGGATGATCTGTGCCACAGCAAAGCACGGTGTTGGCACCACTATACAGACTGTTAAAGGGACAGGTAACATGGAAATGTACTGAGGTTGAACAGAACGGTTTTATGAAGTGTACAGACTTACTGACTAGTGACCAAATGTTGGCTTACTATAACCCCTCTCTACCGCTCACCTTAGCTTGTGATACTTCTGCTTATGGCACTGGAGCAGTTATCCAACACATTATGCCAAATGATGAGGAGTGGCCACAAGCATATGCTTCCAGAACATTATCTCCAGCAGAGAGGAAATATTCTCAAATAGAGAAGGATGCATTTGGACTGATATATGGTGTTAAGAAGTTTCACCAGTACTTATGGGGCAGACACTTTACTCTAATCAGTGACCATTGTGCCCTATTGACAGTGTTTGGTGAGCATACGAGTCTGCCGATTCTCGATGCAGCCTGCAGCCTGCGTTGGGTCATTATCTTATCATCTTATGACTATCACATCGTTTAGTGTAAGTCTGAGGATCACATCACTGATGGACTATCTCGATGTTCTTTGCCTGAGAAAAGTGACCCGTGGAACGGCTGTGACAGCTGCCACAGTTCATTCACTGCTAACGGAGCATCTACAGGAAGCACTGCTCAATGCAATCCAAGTTTCCAGAGCAACACACACAGACAGTGGCCTATCCTGAGTGTGTAAGTGTCATGGAAGGCTGGCCCAACCAAGAAAACTTAAAACAGTTTGCTACAAAAAGAAATGAACTATCCACAGATCAAGGTTTTTTATGGGTCACCAGTTTCACCGTACCCTCAAAAATGAGAGAAGTAGTGTTACAAGAGATCCACACTGCCCATCAAGGCATAGTGAAAACAAAAGCTCTTGCTCGAAAATACAGTGCCTTGTGAAAGTATTCAGCCCCCTTGAACTTTTCAACCTTTCGCCACATTTCAGGCTTCAAACATAAAGATATAAAATTTTAATTTTTTGTCAAGAATCAACAACAAGTGGGACACAATCGTGAAGTGGAACGAAATTTATCGGATATTTTAAACTTTTTTAACAAATAAAAACCTGAAAAGTGGGGTGTGCAATATTATTCGGCCCCCTTACATTAATACTTTGTAGCGCCACCTTTTGCTGCAATTACAGCTGCAAGTCGCTTGGGGTATGTCTCTATCAGTTTTGCACATCCAGAGACTGAAATTCTTGCCCATTCTTCCTTGTAAAACAGCTGGAGCTCAGTGAGGTTGGATGGAGAGCGTTTGTGAACAGCAGTCTTCAGCTCTGCCCACAGATTCTGGATTGGATTCAGGTCTGGACTTTGACTTGGCCATTCTAACACCTGGATACGTTTATTTGTGAACCATTCCATTGTAGATTTGGCTTTATGTTTTGGATCATTGTCCTGTTGGAAGATAAATCTCCATCCCAGTCTCAGGTCTTTTGCAGACTCCAACAGGTTTTCTTCCAGAATGCTCCTGTATTTGGCTCCATTCATCTTCCCATCAATTTTAACCATCTTCCCTGTCCCTGCTGAAGAAAAGCAGGCCCAAACCATGAGGCTGCCACCACCATGTTTGACAGTGGGGATGGTGTGTTCAGGGTGATGAGCTGTGTTGCTTTTACGCCAAACATATCGTTTTGCATTGTGGCCAAAAAGTTGGATTTTGGTTTCATCTGACCAGAGCACCTTCTTCCACATGTTTGGTGTGTCTCCCAGGTGGCTTGTGGCAAACTTCAAACCAGACTTTTTATGGATATCTTTGAGAAATGGCTTTCTTCTTGCCACTCTTCCATAAAGGCCAGATTTGTGCAGTGTACGACTGATTGTTGTCCTATGGACAGACTCTCCCACCTCAGCTGTAGATCTCTGCAGTTCATCCAGAGTGATCATGGGCCTCTTGGCTGCATCTCTGATCAGTCTTCTCCTTGTTCCAGGTGAAAGTTTAGAGGGACGGCCGGGTCTTGGTAGATCTGCAGTGGTCTGATACTCCTTCCATTTCAATATGATTGCTTGCACAGTGCTCCTTGAGATGTTTAAAGCTTGGGAAATCTTTTTGTATCCAAATCCGGCTTTAAACTTCTCCACGACAGTATCTGGGACCTGCCTGGTGTGTTCCTTGGTCTTCATGATGCTCTCTGCACTTTAAACAGAACCCTGAGACTATCACAGAGCAGGTGCATTTATACGGAGACTTGATTACACACAGGTGGATTCTATTTATCATCATCAGTCATTTAGGACAACATTGGATCATTCAGAGATCCTCACTGAACTTCTGGAGTGAGTTTGCTGCACTGAAAGTAAAGGGGCCCAATAATATTGCACACCCCACTTTTCAGTTTTTTATTTGTTAAAAAAGTTTAAAATATCCAATAAATTTCGTTCCACTTCACGATTGTGTCCCACTTGTTGTTGATTCTTGACAAAAAATTAAAATTTTATATCTTTATGTTTGAAGCCTGAAATGTGGCAAAAGGTTGAAAAGTTCAAGGGGGCCGAATACTTTTGCAAGGCACTGTATGTATAGTGGCCAAACCTTGACTCAGAAGTGGAACAGATCTTTAAGGGATGTGTGAGACCTATCAGCTGGAGCAGAAAATGCCACAGCAGGTTCCTTTGCACCCATGGGGGTTTCCAGGGAGTCCTGGAAAATGCATATTGACTCTGCAGGACCCTTTTTGAACGACATGTTCATAGTAGTTGTGGTTGCTTACACTAAATGGTTGGAAATGTTTCACATATCACAAATCACATCTCAAGCAACCATCACAAGGCTGAGAAGACTTTTTGCCTCTTATGGTCTCCCAGAACAAATTGTGATAGATAATGCTACTACATTCACATCTGATGAGTTTCAGGCTTTTGTCAAGCAGAGTGGAATCCTGCACACCACCAGTGCTCCAGGTCATCCAGCAGCAAATGGGCTTGCTGAGAGATATGTTCAAACTCTCAAAGTAGAAAAGCAGTTAGTTAAAAAGAAATTTTTGTTGTTGTTTTTAGTTTTCCTCCACCTCCAGAAGCCTTACCTAACTAAACAACCCCTGTTCTTTAACTAATGATTTTTTTTGTTATAGGATAGTTGTGTATTTGCATCTAAGTAATATATATTACATTCTGTGTCATGTGTTACATGAGTCATGATGACCATCAAGTGTTTGAAAGCATCTTCACCAAACAGACTCAGGATAAACTTCATTTGGTCCAGGAGAACACAGATCCACTCTTCTCTTCATCTCTTGTCTGAACTGTTTTCTCAGACAGTTGAGAGGAGTTTTCACTACTGTTAAAAGTTTCATGTTTCACATTCCATGAGCAGCTACACACTGCTTTCCTCCAAAGAATTATGGGACGTAAAACTCTTTGTAAGAGCCAGTGAGTGCTACTTTATAAGTAGGAACCAATCTTTGTCTGGGCAGGTGTTCCGCCTGGAAGGTAAAACAGTTTAGACCACTGAAAAAGCCGGTCATGAAAAATAGGTTGTTTAAGATGAAGCATGTTGAATTGCAATTGTTTGGAGCAATGAATGCAGATTTCTGGAGCGCAAGCTTCTGTCTCGGACCCTCTTAATCAGATGTGGTAAAGTTTGTCGGCGCCTCAACCATTTAAGTCTTGGTGAAGCACTTCAAGGGCTTCAAGCATCGGCTTAGTGCCATGGCCCCTGCCTCTCCTGTGCTGCGCTCTGGCGGATTAAGAGTGGCTGTGCAGGAGCGCAGCTGGCTCAAATCAATAATCAGCCACAGATAAAAGCCTGGCTCTGCCAACAGCTCTCTGCTGGGCCATTGCTGGCGTTCCTCTGCCAAGACCACACCAGTCTGCTCGAGCGCTGCTCTCTCTTCAATCCCAGAATACCTCGTCTGCTCTCCCATCCTGGAATCCCACAACCGCTCCGTCTCCCCCTCCGCTCCGGACTCCCACTGTCTCCTCTGGTTCTCCCTACCCCTTGCCATAACCCCGCCACTGGCTCTCCTCAGCTCTGTCCCCCCCTCGGCTCCCAACCCCCTGCACCCTTATACTGTGAGTTCCTCAGTTCTGTTTAATTCTACAATTCTACAATTTCATTTAGCAGACGCTTTTGTCCAAAGTGACGTACAACACAAGCAAGAATTCAGACATAAGGAAAAACCTGTAGTAAGTGCAAAAGTGCTTCAAGTGCGATTGGTCTAAGGTGTTGCCATCAAGTTGCAGTTTAATTAGCCCCCACCATGGCCGTTGAGCCGTCGCCCTTGGTTTAATTTTGCCCCCGTTCTGTTTAGTTCCTGTACCTCCCATGTGGAGAGCTTTATGTTGTGTTTCCTTATTAAATCCCTGTTTATTTATCCACCTGCCTGAGTGCCTGCTTTTTGGGTTCTAAATGCCGTGTTTGTAACACTTAGCCTTTATGCTCTTTCTTCCTAATGATAATGTTTCCCAGTGCTGTCTTTTTGTTATCATTTTTTTCCAAACAACACAATCCTTAGTTCGAGGGAATATAATTCACATAGAATATCAAGTAAGAATATAACTTAAACAAATAGGAATGAAAATTACCTTCCTGGATGACAATGAGAATATTTTTTAAAAATGTATTTATTGCTTTTATGTATTTATACATTGGACATATTTTTAATGTACAAAAAAATTTGAAGTCTTGCAACAAGAACATACAGCAGTATCAAATAAATAATCAAATAAAAAGAAAAAAGAAAAATTTAAGTAAAAATTTTCAAACAATAATTAAATGGGGGGAAAGAAGAAAAATATAAATAAATTAAGACAAAACAAAAAAATACTGAATACAGAATAGAGCACACTAGTTGCATCAGCCAGCTTATCAGGGAAGCAAGGGTCAACAACAACGACCTGGCAGTGGTGTGGTTGGACCTAGCCAATGCATATGGCTCTATTCCACACAAGCTGATTGAGGAGGCATTAAATCATTACCATGTTCCTGACCACATCAAGGGAATCATCACAGATTACTTTGATGGCATGCATCTGCGGTTTTCTGTAGGAGATAAGATGACCCAATGGCAGAGGTTGGAGAAAGGAATAGTTACCGGCTGCACCATCTCTGTGGTGCAATTCATAATGGGAATGAATCTCATCTTGGAAGCAGGACGAAGAGAAACACGAGGTCCAAGAACAACTTTGGAAGTGTACTTGCCATCCAGCAGGGGTTTCATGGATGACATGATCCTCACAACAGCAACCCCTGTACAAGCCAGATGGATGCTGATGGCTCTTGAAAAAACTGTTTCCTGGGCAAGAATGAAATTCAAGGCTAGAAAGTCCAGGAGCCTTATTGTCAGGAGGGGACAGCCAAGCAAGAGATTCACATTACAAGTGCAAGGTGAAAACATTCCATCTATTGTGGACAACCCAATCAAGTGCCTAGGGAAGTGGTAAGATGCAACACTGAAAGACAAGAATAACACGGCACAGGTCAAAAGCCAGCTCCAAGAACACTTGAAGCAGATAGAGGAGACGGGATTGCCAGGCAAGTTCAAGGTCTGGCTCTACCAACATGGACTATTGCCAAGACTACTGTGGCCACTCATGCTCTACGAAATTGCCAGCACAACAGTGGAAGGATGGGAAAAGACCATCAACAGGTATCTGCGGCGATGGCTAGGTGTACCACCAAGCTTCACAAGTATCGGCCTGTATGGAAGAACCAATCAACTAAACTCCCAGTCTCATCAGTTCTGGAAGAGTATAAGGTTGCCAAAACAAGATTGGTGATGACTCTGGAGGAATCCAAAGATGAAATGATCGGTAAGGCAGGCATAGAAACCCGCACAGTAAGAAAATGGTCAGCCAGCCAGGCAGTGGAGCAAGCAGAGAGTCGGCTAAAATGCAAGGACATCATTGGCACAACAGCAGTTGGATGGCAGGGCCTTGGAACTACTAGCACCCCCAGATGGTTTGCTGCATCAGGGAGCGAGAAAAGGAAAATGGTCCAAAATGAAGTACGGTTAGCAGAAGAGGAAACCCAAAGATCAAGAGCAGTTGAATTAGGGCTGCAAGGGGCATGGACAAGATGGTCAACTGCAGAAAGAAAGTTAACATGAGCAGAGATTTGGCAGTACGAGCCTCTCAGATTGAGTTTCTTACTTAGATCAGTCTATGACCTTCTACCATCACCAGCCAATTTACAAAGATGGGGTCTGTAAGATGATCCAAAATGCCCATTGTGCGAAAAAAAAGGAACGATGGAGCATGTACTGTCATCTTGTAAAGTAGCACTAAGTCAAGGCCGCTACAGATGGAGACATGACAGTGTTCTAAGGGAACTTGCAAACATCCTAGATAGAGAAAGGAGGAAGAAGAGAAACCCTATGAAAACCAAAGAATTCATCAACTTTGTGAAAGGGGGAAGTTAAGAAAACCACAGTGGCACAACCATCACTATCAGTATTGGACCAGTCTGATCAGTGAGAGATGAAAGTAGACCTGGGAAGAAGGCTGGTTTTCCCAGACATAGTCCAAACCACTCTGAGGCCGGATATCGTCATTTGGTCTTCAGAGGGAAGGAAAATCATAATCATCGAAGTCACCGTACCCTGGGAAACAAGATGTGAGGAAGCGTCTGAACGCAAAAAGGCCAAGTACACTGAGCTGGTTCAACAGTGCCAGGAACAAGGTTGGAGGTGTTTGTTTTTCCCAGTGGAAGTAGGAGCGAGAGGATTTGCAGCACAGTCCCTATGGAGAACATTAGGGAACCTAGGCGTCAAGGGCAGGGGCAGGAAGAAAGCTGTTAAAGTAGTGGGCCAAGCGGCAGAAAGATCATCGAGCTGGCTGTGGTTGAAGAGGGAAGAGGAAAGCTGGAAGCTATGAGCTAACACGTAGTGAGCAGACGTGCTCATTGTGGACCCGCCACCTCAAGTGTTCCAGGAAATGAAGGGTCGAAGCACTTGCAGACAGGTGGTTCCCGGCTGAAGATGTCAGCTGAGCCAGCAGCACTAGCTGTATAATACAAAACATCTCATTACATTGGGTAGCATTATAAATAAATAACTAAAATGTAGATAAACGCAGGTATTGAGCACAATTCAGAGTCCATTCCTCATAATGGATTATTAAAATGGCGGCGAACAGAGGTGCAGCGGCTTCCCGAGCTCCCGTGAATAAGCCTTTTATTAATGTCCCCGGACCAACAGTTAGTGCTGACTCTGCATCATTCAGTCAGCAAAGATACAGCCGAACCAAACTCCTGGACATTAAAGTAAGTTCGAACTTAACACTCCCACCAGAACTCAAATCTACTCTGGGTAGGCTGCAGCTACTGAGAGCATCGCGGTGGAGAAGCAGGCTGTGCAGGCAGGCAACCCTTGACCTAAATGTACAGTGGGTACGGAAAGTATTCAGATCCTTGAAATTTTTCACTCTCTGTGTCATTGCAGCCATTTGCCAAAATCAAAAAAGTTCATTTTATTTCTCATTAATGTACACTCAGCACCCCATCTTGACAGAAAAAAACAGAAATGTAGAAATTTTTGCAAATCTATTAAAAAAGAAAAACTGAAATATCACATGGTCAGAAGTAAAATTTCAAGGGCTCTGAATACTTTCCATACCCACTGTATGTGGTACCTTCAAAATCAAATCATATCTCCAGCGCCTTTTCAATATCACCCTTTCTAATAAATTCCAAAAACAACCTCCAGATGTCATTAATCTCAGAAGCTTTCTTTCTAACTATATAAGTGAGTTTCTTGAGAGCCAAACTAGATATTAGATTTTTTTTTTAACCAATAGCCAAGAGAGGGACAGCTAACACTTTTCCAGCACAATGCGATAGAGCGCCTGGCTTGTGATAAACAAAGGTCAATCATTTTCCTTTCTCTGCTGGATAAAAGGCAGCTAGGCAGTACCCAGTTGTCTGTGTAAATGCCTAAAATTCAAATCTTAGGACACAGAGAAATTGGAGAAGATGCCATCTGGGAGATATATTTTAAGACCAAACTCCAAAAGTTTTGAATCTCCTCACATTTCCACAGACAACCCTGGTGAATATTGCACTTTTAGCATAAGTCAGGTATTTTAGGATCAAATTTATTTAGCTCTACAGGGGAGATATATGTTCTCATTATGCAGTTGAACTGTATTAATCTCAGTTGAGTGTTGATAGTTTGAGTGTGTGCTTTTAAACACATTTTATAGCCTAGCTTAGCTAGACTGTATTCCCATTATAAGGGATATACGGGAATACGGTCTAGCCCTCCTCCATTGACACATTTTGACAGGTTTTCAAGCTCCGAGCAGATCAGACCGAACCAATCAGAGCACCAGAGGCGGGAGTTAACGATGCGACCGCAACAGAGCGAGGTTTCTCTCGTGCGGTTTCCTCTGTTTTGCACGGGCTGAATTTGTCCTTAAAACCTCAACAAGAAGCAGCTCTTAAAGCTTTTCTTTAAAGGATGTATTTTTAATTCCGGCAGGCTGTACGATAGAATGCGTAATGCTGCCCTCCACTGTTGAAAGGGAGAGCTTAGATTTTCCTCAGGACCCCTGTACGACGAAGGAAGCTGTTAAAACTACAAAACATCATGGCGGAAAGGCAGTTGTTAGGTCGTTTAGTGATTGCGTCACACATGTGTTACGCTGATTGGCTCTCTCCAATTCAAGCTGTGATCGGTAGTCCCGCCTCTGGGCTAGATTTGGTTCAATGGAGCAGTTCCAGACTGACTTTATGTGTATTTGGAATGCACAATATAAAGGCTGTCTGGTCCCCAGGCAAATTTTATGCCAATCAGTGGTTGAGATATCTTCCTCTAAGTCTCTAATCCTTTCCTGTCCTTTACTTTCGGAGTTATCTTTATGATTTTCAACCAAGTTATACAACTAGTGACCAGCCGCTTATTGAAGCAGTTTTTTGTAACAAATGCTTCTTGCCTGGATCAAGGAGGTTGCTGCACAGAATTCTTTAAGTGTGCTAGAATAAAACCTCTAAGTTGTAAATACTTGAAGTGTTTCTGTGGCATGTCAAACTTGACTTTAACTCATCAAATGACATTAAATTGCAGTCTTTATACAGATCTTGTACAGTTAATATGCCCCTGCTTAACCATGTTTTAAAACTCAGATCTTTTTTTTTGCCAGGGCGAAGTGTTCATTACCCCATATCGGGGAGAAACAAGACAACACTGGGAAATCACCTATATATTTATGTACTTCATGCCAAACAACCATTGTGTTTTTTACTAAAGGATTAGCTATGTTTTGTCTTAATTTCTTAAAAAGTGCAGAGTATAAAAAGCTATTCAATGCCTAACCATTTGTGGATAATATTTCCAGCTCTAGTCAGGGCAAGAAGATATCATTAGAAAACCAAAACATTGTGGCTCTTAACTGGACTGCCCAGTAGTACCATTGCAAATTGGGCAGCTGTAAGCAGATTTAGTGGGAAGTCTGACTTGTAAAGGGGTTTATATTACGAAACAAAAATATTACTAATTTCATTGGGACCTGTAGTTAATTCTCCATGTTCTTTTTTTTATGTGTGATTTATTTATGAATTTTTTAAGGCGCAATAAACAGAGTACCAGGAGCATACAAACAACTGATACGTAAATGGCCAACCAAACGTGACCATTAACAAAAATGAACAGATTTAATAACAAAGAACTCAGTAAAAAAACAAAAACAACAACAACACAGCAAAAGACATAACACAAGACACAAACCAACACAAACCTCAAGAAAAACAAAACAAAACAGAAAATGTGCCAAAACAAAACAAACACATGTGCTACTGAACGTGCACAGGTATAGTATCAGAGTGTGGGTCCAAAAAAAAAAGGTCAATAAGATAAAATTACTAGCAGGAAGAGGATAGAAAAAATGAAACAACCTCAGACAGATAGAGAACCAAATAAACAAATAAATAAGTTAAGGGGCAAATTCTCCATGTTCATTCCTAATTATGTTTATGGCTCTTTCTGAGTCAAGCTTCTTTATTTGCCAAGCAAGCAATTTGCTCGGCTTTTCACCCTGATCATAAAAAGTTTGCTTCAGTCTTGTTAGGCTGTCTTCAGCTTTGAGTGTGGAAAGCTCATCATATTCTGCTTTAAGGGCAAGTAGCTCTTGTTTTGTTTGATTCGAATTATCAAAAGGAGCCGCTTTCTCTAATTTTCTGAATTTGGATTCTAAATCGTTCATTCTATGTTTAAATTTGTAACTAGTGAAACTGATAATTTGTCCTCTTATATATGCTTTAAATGCCTCCTATCTAATGGCTGCTTTTGTCTGATTTGTGTTTAAAGAGAACGAGACGTCACTGTGTTCACCTACAAATTTTATGAAATCAGAATTTTGAAACCTTTTAAGATGCAGCCGCCAATTAGAAGACCATCTGTTTAATTGAAAATCATTGTGAAATAGCGAAGTTGGTGCATGGTCTGACAAAACAATGTTATCATATACACAATTACTTATATTTGGTAACAGAGAGGATGCACTGAAAAAATGGGAAAATGCAGGTCTTTGAATTTACAAAATTGAACCAAGTGTATCCAACATGATTGCTATATTTGTCTTGTGATCATATTTCAATGATATAGATTTGAAGTGTCTCTGGGGCTTATTAAATGCGCTCATTTCTTTCACGTTGACTTAAAATAATACAGAACCGAACATTAAATTGATGTAATTAAGTTTGGTCATGACTGGAAATGATAATATATTCAAATGGTTCTCAGACATGTGATTGGGCAGAGGGTGGCAGCACTGAACCAATGAGCTGGATTGGTATGGAATAAGATTACTGTCAAAAGTATTCATCCACGATTCGAACCATTCGTATTCGTAATGTTAAACATTTGTATGTTAATAAAAAATTTGTACACAAAATTCTGCTGTCATATGCATGAGTTTGATAAATTAAGGGTTAGGATTGTTTTTACGAGTATGAACTTAAAAGTTGTGAGTGCAACTCTAATTTCTACGACTACGAAGTCTTCCCTGTGAGGACGAATTCAAGTTTATGGGTACGAGTAGAAAAATACTGGAATGACGTCACACAGGTCACAGGGGAAGGTAATCGAACACCGATTGCTCCAAACGCGCATGCGCCATTTATAAAGCGTAGACGCCGGGTGGACCCGGTGGACCTACCGGGGCAGGTGACGCCTCACAGGTCAAGTAAATAACACATCCAACTTCTTGTAATTTATTTATTTCATGAAACTGTACTGTTTTAATTGATATACGGTTTATGGACGAAAGACGGTACTGCTTAGCTTGCACGCTAACGAGCCGGGCCGGTGACACATTAGCCTTCTAATGCAAGGAGGCTAATGAGGAGGCTTAATAACAAAACAAACATAATTTGAGATTATGAATCGTGGCAATTGGCGTATGAATCAGCCCATTGTACAGCCTAAATTGCTGTAAATTAAGTCCAGTTTTAGTTCTTTGCAAACTCAGACACGTGCATTAGTTTAGTTTACAATGAATCTGGCGGAGTTCGGTAAAGTTGGAAAGATATTCACAGATTCGGACTTCCGGCATCAATAACTCATGAGATATATGTTGTCAAAACATGAACGATGCCTCTTTCAAATCGTTGTAAGGTAGACAATGTGCTACAAGGCCAATTTTATCAAAAGTCGCTGTATTTCAAGCTACAGAAATAACATTGGCGTCTATGAGCAGCCGGCGGTGCAACGAGTGAACAGGGACCGTCTGCAAATAGCAAAACCGCTGCAACAGTGAAAAGAGACATTGCACATTTATTCAATAACTTCACTGTAGAGCCACTAAAATCACTGGAGCCATGAATGGGCTCTTGCTGGTCAAACTACAACTCTTGCTTTGGCGCTAAATCAAAAATCTGAATTTTAAGGAATTTTTATGTTTTGTATGATTATTTTATGAGTATTAAAATGGCACTTTTCTTCATGTATGTGGTATATTTTATATAACAGTTAAGGACTGTACAGACAATACTTGGAGGTAATAAACCTGACGGTCTGACCAGCACAGGTCACAGCAAGTACACTATGCCCTTATGCCATTTTTCCTGTGTGTTACATAAAATATATATTTGTCCTTTGTCCATATTTTGCTCATATAAATACACATCTCAAGAGAAATGAGACGGTCAGTTGTATGTTTATCGGCTGTGACTATAAAACTAACATTTACTGCACATTTAAATCACACAGAAACAGAAAATACTGCCATCACACATTAGTTGATTTTAAACCGGGAGTAGTTATAGCTACGACATCTGTGAATGAATTGGAGGAAAATATTCAGGGGTGTGTTGAAATAGAGTCAGATACTGCCATCCCTTCAAATATTCATTCTCACGCACAAGATTTGCAAAAAGTCATAAAGCAAAGATTTTCCGCTGCTTTGCTAAAGTTGGAACACTCGGTCCATGTGCCAAGCACATCTGTAGATGAGTTTTCAGATGAACTTCATCATTTGATTTGTTCTGCCCCTGTTCAGTTATCTTGTGACAAAGTGAGCATCATCTTTCTTCAAAGAAACCTTCTTGTTGACGAAAGTGTAATCACAGAAACTGTCAATGCAATTTGTTCTGGTAACCCTGTCCAAAAGTCCATACAAAAGGGTGGCCCTCTAAGTACTGCATATCTGCGTAAGCAGTATTACAAGGATAACTTCAGTGTAGTAGAACCAACTGAATATATTCTTGATGGTAAAAACAAACACAGTTTCCAATATATCTCGCTACTGAAGTCTTTACAGCAACTGTTAAATAGCAAGGATATTATTGAGAAAGTTCTTGAGAGCGATGAAACACAGGGCACACAATGTGGAGGGTCATGTGAGTTCAGATCTGTGAAGGATGGTTCCCTATTTAAAGACAATGATTTCCTTGTTGAAGGAGGGCCAAGAATCATCCTGACTTTTTATGTGGATGACTTTGAAATTTGTAACCCCCCAGGCACCTCCCGAAAAAAACACAAGCTCTGTGGTGTTTATTGGGTTTTGGCTAATTTGCCTCTAGGGTCTCACTCTTTGTTGTCATCAATATACCTGTCAGTTTTATGCAAAACCGATGATGTTAAATGCTATGGTTTTGATAAAATTTTGGAACCCCTTAAACAGGATCTGAAATATCTGGAGAAGCAAGGCATTTATATTACACTGTTAGGTGAGTCACGTAAAGGTACGGTACTCAGTGTAGTAGCTGACAACCTGGGGGCACACAGTATTGCAGGGTTTGTGCAGAGTTTTTCAGGAGAGTATTATTGTAGATTTTGTACAGGAAGGAGCAATGAAATTCAACAACATTCAGTTGCATCGGGTGCTTTCACTCAAAGAACAAAGGAGCTTCATCAGGCTCATGTAAAACAAGCCCAAGATACAGGTACAGGTTGCTGTGGAGTGAAAAGGGAGTGTGTCCTCACAAAAAATCTCTCTCATTTTCATGTAATCTTTGGCTATCCACCTGATCTTGCACATGATCTTTTGAGGGTATAATCCCAGTGGAGCTTGCCTATTGTTTAGATGTTCTTATATCTAAAAAGCTTTTTACGTTGCCTGAACTTAACGCCATTCAGAGGTTTCCCTACAAATGGTCAAACAGGACAAACAAACCCCATGTTGTTTCACAAAGCTTCTCTAGCACAAAAACAGTAGGGGGAAATGCTCACGAAAATTGGAGCTTGCTCAGGTTATTGCCTTTTTTGGTTGGACCCCTCATCCCTGATGATGAGCCTGCTTGGCTCATTCTAATGGATCTTAAAGCTGCTGTCCGGAGTTTGAATCGCAGCGTCTCCCAAAACACTGTTGGTCCCTCCCTCTGATTTCGCCCCTTTATTTGTGCACGCGCTCAGTACATGAGAGAAGTGCCCGGAGTGCTGCAGCATCTCGCCTCGTTTTGCTGTTTTCCCCTCTTCTACATTTAGTACATTTAGTAAATAATAAAGGAATTACGTTAGAATGCTGTATTGAGTCTAACTTGTCCTAATACCAAAATAACATGAATCTGCTAGGACGAACGAGTAAAGTTTCAATATGTGATTACACTCGTGTATCCCTCTGGATGACGTTGTTTATCAAACTTAGTGCATTTACGCGTGTATATGTGTTACATTGTTTATTTATTTCTATCTAGAGTTCAGAATTGCATGACTCCTCTGACGAAGAGTATGTCCCAGACGCCCCAACATCTTCCTCCAGAGGTCGGGCATCTAAACGAAGCCGTCAGGCGGGCTATGGAGGCCGTGGTCGGGGAGCGACGCGAGCACCCCGAGCCAAAAAACGTCCTGCAGTCTCTTGGCCTGACAAGCCGTGGGATCGGTAACTTTTCTGGAAGTTGCTGAGCCCTGATGCTCTCTCCTCCACAAGCAAAACAAATGTGCGCGCGGTTGCGTAGTGCGTAGCTCGCCCACCTCTGCATGGGCTTGCTTGCTGTGCGCGCAACCGTTGATTGACAGCATGACAAAGCTGAAGCTCGAACTTGATTGGTCGGCAGCGACCGGCGCTTTTTGGAATAACATGGGGGTCTCTGAGAGGAAGGCGGAGCTCAGGAATAAATTTTCATATCGCGTCATACTAACATTATATTATAGTATCGAACTAGACTAACACATTTAAGCTTTGTTAAACAATGATACATAAATTGAAAACAAACGGAAACTCCGGACAGCAGCTTTAAAGACATCACAGAACTTGCTGTGGCCCCTGTACATAGTGATGACTCTCTTGCTTTTCTAGAGAGTAAAAGCATAGACTGTCACACTCCGCCTGGTCCAGTGTTCTTGCTCATCAAGCGAACCACGAGCGGCTGTGCTGATGCACAGCTGACTCAAATTCTAATCGGCACAGCCGGCGTGAGTTTCCAATCAGTGCGACATATAAGCCCGACTTCCCTCAGAACTCACTGCTGGTTCATTGCATCCTGTTCATGCCAGACCATGCACTCCGTTTCTCCGTTCATCATCTCCTACACATCGCTTCCTGGACCCTGTCACTAGCTCACCCCCTCCATCGGCTCCGTCAGTTCTCCCCCATCTTCCGCCCATCAGACACCGGACTGGACTTTCTGTGAGTCACCTTCCCCGCGCTTTAGTTTAGTTTATGTTTAGCTCACCTCGGCCTTCGGGTCCGCCTTTAGTTTAGTTGTGTTTAGTTTAGTTTTTCTTCCCCGTTGCTTTTCTCCAGCTTTCTTTATTCAGTGTTTTCTGTTCATTTATATTTTTTTCATTAAATCGTTATTAATTTAACCACCCTGTTTTTGCCTGCTGCTTGGGTTCACATGCCTGGACGTGACGTAGACAGAGATATAAAGAATTGTTCCCTGACATAAAGTTGCTACCAAAACACCATTTTTTTAGAGCATTATCCCCAGATGGTTAGGCTATTCGGTCCAGTTGTTGAGCAGTGGACAATGCGCTTTGACGCTAAGCATAGCTTTTTAAACGCGTCATCAGGCATACAAGGTGCTCCAAAAATGTACCCCTCACATTAGCCTCAAAGCGTCAGATGATGATCACCTACCACCAGAGTGCTCCATGTCTTACCACATCCAACCTTGAGGTCTCAGCTGTGTCTACCCTACCAGTAGATTTACTGAAAGATGAAATAGCTCAAGACATCAGACAAAGGTTCTCAGATATAAGTGAGGTTCACCTTGCCCAGTGTGTGACTTCCAAGGATTTAACTTATAGGAAGGGCATGATACTGGCACACAGAGGAACAGGGAGATTGCCCGAATTTGGTGAAATTGACCAAATCTGCATCATACGTGATTGTGTATTCTAAATAGTCAAAGAGCTCTGTGGTTGGTACAGAGAGCATTATAGATCTTTTGAACTCACCCCATCACCAACAAGAACATTCACTCTTGTGGCTCTCACTGAACTCTACAGGGTTGGGTCAGTCCGAATGGTGACTTTGAAAAGCCACATTGAAATAAAAGGTATGCAAGTGAGTGTTTTTAAAACTCATTTTTTATTTTCTTTATTAAATATGGTTACAGGATGGCGTGGCATCACCTTTTTGCTTTGTGCCTGCAAAATATTGCTTTTAACTTAATCTGCTTTATAAATGATATTCCAGGTGTCGGATATTCAATAAAGCTACATTGAATTTTACAAGGGTTAGGCTTTAAAAGTCATTAGGTCTTCATTTTAACCAAAAACCTGTCTGTACAGTCATTTAAGTCTTGTATTCAAACTGATTGTCCTAATTTCAAAATAGAAACATAAGTCTTAAATTTGAGTTTATTTCTTAATTTTTAAAATTGCAGTGGAATTGCTCAAATTAAATTTAAAAGCTTTTTAAAAACATTTTAAAAATTATTCAAAAAAATCATATTTGAAGTCATATCTTACTTTCAAAATAAGATTGCCATGGGAAAAAGTACAACATTTAAATGAAATCAAGAATAAAATTGCCCTAAAAGTAATCAAAAGTTATATATTTGACTTCATCGCCTCTTTATTTCAAAATAATATTGTTACTAAAGTCACTAGTGTTAAAATGTATAGTTGGCAACCATTGCTACCTCACAATAATACATTGTACTGAATTTGGAAAAGTCTTTTTGGGAAGATATTGTTCTGAATGTAGTCAAAAAATCTAAAAAATTGTCTGCTTTGTAATATTGTTTTGCTGTATGTTTAGTCTCCATGATTAATGATTATATTTTATATTGTTAATTTTCTTCTTTGATTGTACATTTGCTTATCTGTAGCACTCAGTGACATTATGGTGTAATGTTTTCCTGGATTTCCTGAGATCGGATATTTTTTTTTTTTTTGTCTTTACAGAGTAAACTGTAGAGATGGGAACTCTTGTGATCCTCAGGATCATATTATTGGATGGAAGCTCTCAGAGACTGATTCTACCCCATGGACTTCCAGCAACCACTGATGACCTAATGGCTGAGGTGAAGAAACAATACCAGATTCAGACTGACTTTAGACTGCAGTTCATGGATCTCATGTTTGGAAATGAATTCCTTAACCCAACCTCAATGTCAGAGGTTGAAAACAAAGGGACTCTTAAAGTTGTTGAACTTTCAAGGCCCATGCTGATGTAGCATGAGGATAGTGGTGCTGCTTCATGTCCAGTTGCCCCTTCTCAACCAGTGAGTCCTTTCTCTTCGTCAGCATCCAGTGGATGCGTGGATACAGACATACTGTCATCAAGTGAATCCACAACCTCACGGTTCTCTTGGCCTGCAGTTTTTCATGTCCCCAAGTTTTCTTATGATGCAGAATTAAAACTTCAACAGGCAAACACTGCTTATATTCAGAATGGCACAACACTTAACCAAGATCCCAAGTTGAAGTCAGCCATCCTTGATGGTTTAGTACAAGAAATTGTGCAGTATAAAGTCTATGCAACGGATAAGGAGATGGACCAGGTTGCACAGAGTCTTATCAAGAGACATCCGTGTTTATCCGAGAAGGGATCCAGCACTGGAAGTGGCGGATGGAAGATCAGTTTGAAATATAAACTGTCTAACTACCGCACAAAGCTGAGAAGATTTGGTTGCCCAGAGGTCACAGTAAACTCTTTAAGAAATAAGCCTGCAGGGATGCACAGTGCAGCATTTGGTGTCAAAAAGCCAAAAAGGGCAGGGGTGAATTTTTGCCCAGAATATCCATCAGGCGAAACTGAGGGCAGTCTGGAGGCCATACAGAAAGACCTACTCTTGGATGTAAAACAAAGGAACAACAGAGAGGTCGTGAAACTCAAGATGGAAAAGACTTTTGCTCACAGAAGACACGAAGTTGTTCGTGATGCACCAATGGTGGAGGAGTTCATGGCCAGGTGCCCTTTGTTTGAAGTCACTGAGGTAAGATGGGTCTGTCACCTCGATTATGTGATGGAAGCTTTCGCCCTAATTTTTAACACCGTTTCTTTGTGCTTATTACTGTTTTTCAGATAAATGCCGAATTCAAGAGAATCACCACTGTCCCTCTTCAGTCCAAGTTCCTGTCGCAGCTGGACCTCCACTCTACCAGTCTGACCAAGTTGTTTCAGAACAGAGGAGGACAGCTCGGGAAAAAACTCAAAACACTTGTTGCACACATGTATGAGGTAGGTGTTTCTGGACTCTGTGTTGTAATTCTGCCAAATGCTTTAATGCACTTTGATAGAAATGGTTTATGTAGATGAAGGTCAACCTTTCTGATTTTTACTCAATATATTTGTGCACATTTTCTTTTCTTTCCAGTTACTTTAATGTCTTAATGTCTTTTTCTGATATTATTTGGAGCACACAGCAAGGCTCTATTTCTCTTCTGGTTTTATGTTTTCAGACAAGACATACTGCATGACACTTCACTTTATAGCAGTTGACTTTAAATTTCAACCTCCGCTACACCTTTGAGGTCATCCAAAAGATTTTCATTGAACTGGACAGAGATAAACTTTCCAACAAAGCGCTCACTCTCAAAAACAGGCTCTTTCAGTAAGAGTCAGAATGCAGTCCCAGTGACGACATCACAGGACATTTGCCATCCTCTAAGGCATCTTTGTTATTGCTGTGTCAGGTGGACACCCTTTTTCTGTCTTGAATTGACAGCATGTCATTTGACCCAAAAAATGTGTCAAAGGTTTAGAATCTTTTAGTTGGCTTATCTGAGTCAGCTTATAAAACAGCTGCTGTATTTTGTTAAACATTTTTGACATTTAATTATGTATTTGTGTTTATTCCTATGGGAAACATTTAATTTTAGGTTGATTACTTTGTAAATCCATTGGGGGGGAAATGGTTGTCTGCAGTGTTAAAACCTTTGCACTATACTTTACAACAAAGCACTTGCTGTCCTGTTTTGTATTTGTTCCTAAAAATGCACTTTAAATGTTCTATTCCATTTTAGACAGTTTCATACATGTCTTTGGTGTTCTTATTCCAGTTTTATAATAGGTTCAGTTTTATGTTCCTGTTGAAACTGTGAGAACTTGAAATTCAGGGTTACACATGGATGGTGAATCTATTGCAGCTTATGGAGAATTTACCTTTACTGGTGTAATGGGTTCAGGTTTAAGTATACTGGAATTCTCCTTTTATACTCACTGTGGTGTTTTTTGTTTGTTTGTTTGTTTGTTTTTCTCTGTCTGGGTCTGTCTGTCTCTTTTTCTGTCTGTCCCTGTGGCTGTCTGTCTCTCTGCTTGTCTCTGTGTTTAGATGTTTTACTTAAGTTTTTTGTGTAAAGTTTGTATATGGTTAAAAAAAATGTTAAATCCAAAATGTAACTATTCAGAGCTCAGAGTCTTTGTTATGATTTTTTTTGTTTGCACAAATTGAGTTGAAGATGAACACCTTTTGAATACTACCTTAAAGAATTCATCATTTCTGTACTTTCAGACACAATACTTATGAATAGTAATACTACAAAGAAATAAAGTTGATGTTATAGAGAAAAAATAAGTACCAGAGACATGATTTAATTATTTTACAGCCATGCAATACTTATTGAGTAATAATACCACAAAGAAATCGAGTTTGTTTTACAGTCAAACATTAACTATCCTGGACATGATTAAATTACGTTGACACTACACATTAAAATTATACAAGTGTAACTGGAAAATTCTGTGTAACATGAACATGATTTTTTTCAAACAATCCAATATGAATTCAATACATTGGTTTTATAAGCAATTCTTCATAGAAATAAAGTGGATAAGTGTGTCAGATGGAACCGATCTGATCATGTGGGACTGATGTACACATTCAAATCATGTAAATTGAAAGGATTTTTTTTTTTCAGTGTGAGGTTAAAAAGTAGTCTATTCGGGAGTGTGTATTAAGTGAAGAGTGACATGAATATTCCTTTTTGCTTGGATAATGTATTCTCCATGGGTCACAGAGGTTCAGGTCCTTTATATATATTGATGTATTTTCTTTCTGGTTTGTAAATGAGCGGTGCTTTTAGCTTTGGATCTAAAGTACAGTTGAAATCTCCTGCCATAATTATTTTATGTGGGAGGATGGCTACTAGCAAAAACAAATTTTCAAAGAATGACGGATTGTCGTCATTGGGGCCATATATATTCACCAAATTAATATTTTCTCTTAAAAGTGTTCCCTGAACCACCCAAAATCTACCAGATGTATCATGGATGGTGTTATTAACTTGGATTGGCACAGAGATGTGAATCAATACCATTAACCCCCTATAGGGCCCTATAAAATCCATTTCATTTTTTTCCAGATTCCGTTTTATTTTTTCCATTTTAATTTTTGATAATTATGTTTTACTCTTATTTTACAACCAAAAACAGTGTGTTTTTATAACTTTATTTATAAAGCACCATTTATACAAGAATGCACCTCACAGTGCTGCACAATCATAAAATACAAACGTTAAAATCAACTAAAACATCGCTATCATAGTGAATAAATATAAAAGGAGGAAATGCAATAATAAAAACACAAACAACAATGCAATAAACATTTTGACAAGAAAAAGTATTTAAGAACAAATAAAACAAAATAAAATAATAAAAGACCTAACTATAAGCCTTAACAAATAAAAAGGTTTTAAGCCTGGTCTTAAAAAGAGAGAGGTTATCAGCCTCTCAAACTGAAGTGGGAGCTGATTCCACAAGAAAGGAGCCTGGTAGCTGAAGGCTCTGCCTCCCATTCTATTTTTTAAAACTCTAGGAACCTCCAATAAGCCATAATGCTGGGAACGAAGTGTTCTGCAGGGATGGTATGGGGTTATCAGGTCTTTAATGTAAGACGGGGCTAGGTCATTAAGCGCTTTGTATGTGAGAAGAAGAATTTTGAATTCAACTCTGGATTTTACAGGGAGCCAGTAAAGAGAAGCCAATACGGGAGAAACATGATCTCTTCTGCTAGTTCTTGTCAGTACATGTGCTGCAGCATTTTGGATTAGCTGGAGGCTTTTCAAGGAGTTATTGGGACATCCTGAAAATAGAAAGTTACAGTAATCCAGTCTAGAAGTGATAAATGCATGGACAAGCTTCTCAGCATCTCTCTGAGCCAACATGTTCCTAATTTTAGCAATATTACGTAAATGAAAAAAAGGCAGTCTTGGTGACATGTTTAATATGTGAATTAAAGGACAAATCCTGATCAAAAATAACTCCAAGATTCCTCACAGTGGTACTTGAGGCCAGAGTAATGCTGTCTAAGGTAACTATTTTGTTGGATAATCTATTTCTAAGGTGTTTACAACCGAATATAATAATTTCAGTTTTGTTTGGATTGAGGAGTAAATATTCAGAAGTCATCCAAGCATTAATGTCTTTAAGACATGCTTGGAGTTTGAGTACGTGATTGGTTCTGTCTGGCTTCATAGATAAATAGATCTGAGTGTCGTCTGCATAGCAATGAAAATTAATGTCGTGCCTCCTACTGACGTTGCCTAAAGGAAGCACGTATAAAGTAAAGAGTAAGGGTTCTAACACAGAGCCCTGTGGAACTCCATGATTAACTGTGGTATACATTGAAGAGGAATCATTTATCAAACCGACAACAATCTGTCCATGTTAATATGACCTAAACCAGCCAAGGGCTGTTCCTTTAATGACAAAGGCATGTTCCAGTCTCTGTAATAGGATCTGATGATCAATAGTGTCAAATGCAGCGCTGAGATCTAACAGGACAAGCATAGAAACAAGTCCATTGTCTGAAGCCATGTGAAGATCATTAGTGACTCTCATCAAGGCTGTTTCTGTACTATGATGAATTTTAAATCCAGACTGAAATTCCTCATACCAGCCATAGCAATGCAAATGTTCACCTAATTGTCTCGCGATAACCTTTTCAAGGATTTTAGATATAAATGGGAGGTTGGATATTGGTCTATAGTTGGCTAAGTTGCCAGGATGCAGAGTAGGCTTTTTAAGGAGGGGGCTGATAACGGCCACCTTAAAAGCCTGCGGCACGTAACCTGTTGCTAAGGATAAGTTGATCAGGTCCACCGTGAACGGGCCAATGATAGGAAAAACATCCTTATAAAGTCTCGTCGGGATGGGATCTGACAAACATGTCGAAGGTTTAGCTGAGGTGACTAATGAAGTCAGCTCAGAGAGATTTATAGGAGAGAAACAGTCCAAAGATCCCACAGCCTCCTCTGAGGCCACTGTAATTGATGATACATCCGTGGCTATAGAAGGTGTCAAATTGATTTTGTCCCTAAAAGTCAGAATTTTATTAGTGAAGAAATTCATAAAATCATCACTACTGAGTGTCGGAGGGATACAGGGCTTTACAGTGCTGTGACTCTTTGTCAGCCTGGCAACAGTGCTGAAAAGGAACCTGGGGTTTTTCTTGTTATCCTCTATTAATGATGAAACATACGCAGTTTGAGTATCACCGAGAGCTTTTTTATATATTAATAAACTCTCTTTCCAGGCTTGATGAAACACTTCTAATTTAGTTGAAAACCATTTCCTTTCAAGTTTTCATGATGCCCGCTTTAATAAACGTAATTGTGTATTATACCAGGGAGCTCTCCTCTTTTTAGTGGGGCAACAGCATCAAGTGTCGTACGTAGCGAGGTTGCAACAATATCAGCAAGATAATCAGCATGTGTCGGAGCAACGCTGCAATGACTGCTCTTTTTAATGTAAATGACTAAAATGTTAACAAATTAAATAGAAATTAACTTACATTTATTGAGGTGACAGACAACATTCTTCCTCAATATGGCAAAATTAAAGTGCATCAAAAACTAGCAGCAAGTAAAAAAAAATTCATGGGTTGACTTGTTATAAAACAACAACCAAACATTTGAAACTTCTTTTAAAGTAGCTGTTTAAGCTGTCCTGGGCCTGGGATCTTTCTGCATGGAGTTTGCATGTTCTCCCTGTGCATGTGTGGGTTTTCTCCGGGTACTCCGGCTTCCTCCCACAGTCCAAAAACATGCTGAGGTTAATTGGTTACTCTAAATTGTCCGTAGGTGTGAATGTGAGTGTGATTGTGTGTCTGTATATGTAGCCCTGTGACAGACTGGTGACCTGTCCAGGGTGTCCCCTGCCTTCGCCAGAGTCAGCTGGGATAGACTCCAGCACCCCCCATGACCCTAGTGAGGATAAAGCGGTGTATAGAGAATGGATGGATGGATGGATGGATGGATAGATGGGGCTTGGTCTTTGGAAAGGGCTTGCTGTGTCACCCAGATTTGCTTTCCTCCATGTAGTTTTCCCCAGACTTACATTCCTCTTCCACATGAAAACAGCATTGCAGTCAAATTATGTCAAATTTCATGATATTCTGCATTTAAACATGGATTCCGTTTTTAACGGCGAATTCCGCTATTTCGTCTGATCGCGGAAATCATACGGCCCTACCCTTAGAGTGGGAAGACAAACATGAAGCCAGCACCTTGCCCGGCCATCACCTTCCTATTTTCACCAGGTCTTGTTTCAGTAAATGCAACTCCTGAAAAAAACTATAGAAATATTTCTGCTATAGATGACTCAAGTTGCTCTATCCTAGTAATAACCTGTTTTAACTTAGACAATTTAAGCATCCCCCTTACATTCCAATAGGTGATTTTTAAATTCTTATTTGAAGTAATTTTAGACTAATGTAGAGTTAGATTGTACATATGTGATCATTTTGAGGTGCACCAGTACAAGATGTGATAATGTGAGGAATACACAAACGCAAACATAAAATGTAAAAACCTGCCATAAACAAATCCCCTCAGCTGTCATCCTGAACAGGATAGCTTCTCGTTTCCTCCCACCCTCCCCCAGACCGTGGGGTGAAGTTAAATGCACACACTGGTCCAATGTAACCAAGGGAGCAGTTAAACCAAACTAAATACTCAAAGTAATAATATTCTTGACAAAAACAAAAACTAACCAGACATAAGAATCTCCTGGCGAACATGTAAGTTAAACACAAACAAGCATTTATAACATGATAGAAATCAACTCACTTGCAGTGTAAGATTCTTCTAGAAAAGCCTACAGAATAATGAATGCCCACTTCTCAAATATAGGTAAGGCAGGCCCTCTTTTAATAGGGCAACAGATTTCCATTATTTAGTTATAATGGAAAATGACTATCAGCAGTTCTGAGAAAATTGGAGGAGTGATGTACACATACATCAGGAAAGAAAAAGAGGGAAACTAAATCAGCTAGGAGGTGAAAACGTAGCCTTATCAGCACGTATGATTACTTTTTGGCCTGCAGATCCATTGATAACAAAACTTATGTGGTGCAGGAGTGCAATCAAAGTTCAAGTAGTCCAAATTAATCACTCTGTGAGTCCTCTGTGCATTGGATTTTTTGGACAAACTTTTCAGCACCTGAAGAAGATACAAACACCTTTGTTTGTCCATCAATCGTCACTCTTAGCTTGGCCAGGTAAACTATTCTGTAGCGGATATTCAGCGTTCTCAGCTGTTGTTTTAACCCCTTCAAAGCATCTTCTCCGCCAGTGAAGCTCCGTTGATATGTCCGGGAAGAACATCACCTCCTGCCCACCGCACAATACTTTGCCTTTGGCCCTGGCTGCTCACATCACTTGGACTTTATCTTGCAAGTTTAAAAACGTCACGATGAGAACTCTTGGTGTGGGGGGCCTATTGGGCTGTGATCAGCCGAGCAGCCTGTGCGCTCTCTTGATGATAGGTGGTGTCGGGAATGTTGTGGGACCCAGAGCCTCAGATAGCCACTTCTCGAGGAAACCTATTGCGTCGTTCTCTTCCACTTTCTTGGGCATGTTAACCAGTTGGAGATTGGATCGTCGAGACCGGTTTTTGAGGTCATCAAGCCTGTCCGTGAGGAGCGTTACTTGTTTAACTAGCGCATCAGTTTTGCCTTTCTCTGCATTAACCATGTCTTCGACATTGCTCATACGCTCTTCTGCCTCATCCGTATGATCTGAGAAGTCTCGTATATCCCTCTTACCATCTTGAATTGCGTTCAGGACCCCTTCAATCTTGGTGGCAAAGTCACTTCTGATCACGTTGAGTTTCTGAATAACATCCATGTTATGAGCTCCTTCAGCCTCCTTTAATCGAGGCTTGGGGCTAGCATCACCTGTTGAGCTAGCTAGGCTGTTAGCGTCCATATCGTCATCCTCCTCGTGCGAGAAAGAGCTGGGTTTTAGACGTGGTCTTCATCTTTTTCGGCAACATGATATCACAGGTGCACACTGCAAAGTTGCCACAGAAGTTTGGTATTCGTGTCCACGATGTTAAAGGATCATTTACAGGAGTTTAGTAAGATATCACCAGGAGCTCCTAAGAATACGTGTGTCTAGTTCAGCACCATAACCACGCCCCCTCGACAATGAGAATATTTTCATCACTCTGTGCATTACTCAAATTCATAAAACAGTAAAGAACAGAAATGAGTTCTAAACAGCATAAACTTAACAGCAGAGTCATCTGTGGTAACTTCATATTCAGACTTGATCATGCTTTTCATCACATTATAAAAATTGTTCCTGAACTCACCAGTACGTTCAGCAGCATCCAAGCCAACACTGACGACTTCTTTTGGATGACCTACAGCTGGAACAGAAGTTGGCTCTTTGGAAACAACACAGGTCATATGATCTTAGTTTGTGAAAACATACAATCATTGAATGTGTCTTTACTGTTATTATTCTGTTAAAGACAATAAACCTGAGCATCAGTCAGAGTTAAAGCAGGAAAGCTCAGAAATACAACATTATTTACCATGACACTGGGTCTCTACGATAACATAATTATAGAGTCTGAACTAACAATACAGTCACTTTAAATTCCTGGAAGCAAACATAAACTCTGGAAATTCAACCTAATTAAACACAGTTTGACTCACTTGGTGGACGTGGAGGTTTATAGCTGCTGCTGCGCTTCAGAGGTTCATCTGTAAATACAAAGCATAAATATACACATTATTTATTCTGTCTTCATCAGTGTTTAATATCATCTCGAATATTCCTGCTTGAGACTCTAATACCAATGAAGAACTCTGATTATTTATCTTCTCTGATTTCACAGACGGCCTCTGAATTCAGCTCAGTATTCACTCAGAGCTCCATCTTGGTGCCTTCAAGTCTTCGGCCACAAACTGTATTTATCAGGTAACAGAATATTTGTGCTGGTATTGTGGTATCTGATCTGTTACATGTATTACTTAATAAGTTAGTAGTATAGAATCTGTTTTGTTTGTTCTAGTATTTGATATGAGTTGCTTGTTTTATGTAGTGTCTGCTCTGGTGCCTCTGACCACAGATGGAACCAGCATTATATTCTACCCATGCCATGGGAAAGTGTTCTCCTGTTTACAGAGCCCTGTTGGAGGTGTTTTTATGAGGGTTCTTCTGTCTAAAACATTGACTTAGGGATTCTTCAGCTGTTGTAGACACAGGGGGTTTGTTTGGGGATACTCCTCACTTGTTTCCCATGTGTTAGACAATAAAGAACCATATGTTGTACTCATTTACATGTTAAAACCTATAAAAGTGATCGCTGGCTATTGTCAAGCAAGGAGGATTCAATTGGCCGGCTCCTTCCAGGCAGGTTCTGTCTGTACTGATGCTGCTCTTTCTTTTAATAAAATACTTTTAAAGAAAGTCAGTGTCACGGACATTTTCTCCTTCACCTGCACATCATGGACACCAGAGAGAGAAACAACGACAGTATAAAGTGAGCCAACAAACAGAGATCAGATTGTTGTGACTGAGCTGTGAAGGATAGTAGAGCCTCTGAGCAGAACGTGTCTTTAATCAGTGGTTCTAGTAGAAACATTAGCAGGATTTCTGCTCTACGTTCTGCTGCTGATCATCTCAGTACAACATGAGCTCTTGTTATTCAGCGTCCACTCAGAGCAGCTACACAACACAGACTACAGATGTTCAGGTGAGGATATTATTTATCTGTAGCTGCTTCCATTTGTTAACTTTAACTATGAAGGTGAAATGTAGTTTCAGGTTTTAGTTCCTAAATTAACCAGACCTGATTCATAAAGTTCTGTTCTTTTAGCTGGGAGTCCTTTCAGACTAATATCTGAGGAACAAATGGAGCTTTTCAAGACAACAGACACAAATATCATCAAGTGCAGCAACATAACGTCACATATCAGACATTTGCTTTCAAATTTTCATGACATAATCAAAATATTTCCTGCACTTACCAACAGATGGAGCAGAACCCACTTCTCGAAGAGACTTCCAGCGTTTTATGCTGTGACGATGACAGATCACATGATTTCCATTGGTCATTTCTTCAATTTCTTTTAACTGTTTCACCAACTCTGGCAGTATATGGTCCTCCAGCTTCAGTGACCTGGATCCACATCTTACGATTACTTGGTTTATCCAAAAATCCCGTAAAACTGAACTCTTCTTTTTGGATTTTGAAATCAGAACCATTGAATGATCAAATGATTGATCACTGAATAGTTCCAGGACTCTGCAGATCCTCAGTTTGTGTTCCTCAGTAAAGCCTTCAGGCTGTAGAACCAGCAGGAACACATGAGGTCCAGGATCAGAGAGACTCACACAGAGTTCTACATGTTCTCTTAGTTTGTCTTCAGAGATGTTTGGATTCAGCAGATCTGGAGTGTTGATGAGGAGTATGTCTTTCTCTTGCAGTTGTCCTCTGACTCTCAGACATTGGTTTGGTTCCTCCTCAGTGTTGAACTCGGTCTCTCCCAGTAATAAGTTTCCAACAGAACTCCTCTCAGACCAGTTGTTCCCCAACAGAACAATCCTCAGCTCAGACACTGAAATGAAGACAAATGAAAACATCATGAAATGAACAGAGAATCTATCAAAGTCCATCTGAGGAACAATGCAATTATATCATAAATGATTGAAATCAAATGTGATTTCTTTCTACATATTACATTTTGATGCATACAGGCAGATTTTTTTAACACAAGACTTCATGTAGTACAAGGTCTGACTTCATCATTATTGCCATTCTATTTTTTCTTTATTATACAACATAGGATGCACATGTTTGTTTCTCCACCCATCCATCCTCTATACACAGCTTTATCCTCACTAGGGTCATGGGGGGTGCTGGAGTCTATCCCAGCTGACTCGGTGAAGGCAGGGGACACCCTGGACAGGTCACCAGTCTGTCACAGGGCTACATATACGGACAAACAATCACACTCACATTCACACCTACAGGCAATTTAGAGTAACCAATTAACCTCAGCATGTTTTTGGACTGTGGGAGGAAGCCGGATTACCCGGAGAAAACCCACGCATGCACAGGGAGAACATGCAAACTCCATGCAGAAAGATCCCAGGCCGGGATTTGAACCGGGGATCTTCTTGCTGCAAGGCTAAAGTGCTAACCACTACGACACTGTGCAGCCCCATGTTTGTTTCTGCATATTCCATTATGTTACATACAGTCAGGTCATATTAACATTGCTGAGCTCCCTGTAATGCTGCTGTCTTCATCAGTCAGAATAACTAAAATAGTAACTAACAAAAAACTGTGTGTAGAAGTTGTAAACTCTCAGGTAACATCCAGGTGACATAAATCCTGAATGGACTCACCAGGTGCTGCTGCCATGCTGCCCTCTGCTGGAAACCCACCAGAAAGAAATTCACATCTGCTGGGTTAAAACACAGAGTGAAATTAAACAAGAAGTTCTACCTTCATTAGTCTGTCTGCTCTGACATGTTGGTGGATAAACTCTAAAATAATGTCTGGACTCAACAAAAAAGCAGTTTGCATCAATCTTTATGACCTCTGACAATTTCTAATGAAAGTATGTCTTTGTAGGTTCTCATTCATCCAGGTCATGGTTATCCAAAGTAGTTTAAATCAATCCACTGGACTTTAACAAAGTTCCTTGAGGGCGTTTCACCTCTCATCCAAGAGGCTTCTTCAGTTCTGGTGGTGGTTGGTGTTGCCTCAGCTCAAGGAACTTTCTTCCAGTCCAGTGGATTGATTTAAACTACTTTGGATAACCATGATCTGGATGAATGAGAACCTACACAGACATCTTGCTAAACACTTTGGGAGGAACACCCTCAGCGTGGTGCAGGAATATGAAAGGACAGTGAGGAAGATTGCAGACTACAGAAACCACTTATGATTCAACTTGAGATGCCGCCAAAACAACCTCGTCCCAACCAGCCTACGACTAGGATCCACAGTGAGGGGACACAGGGCAAACACCATCCTGGAGAAAGCCCAAAACCAACTCCTGAATGAGAGAGTGAGGCAGGTCCACTTCACCATCGAGAGCCTGAAGGCAAAGGCTGACCAGCTTTTCAAGAAACTAATGCCAGTTCTGCCTCCTGTGACCTTGGAGGAAGTCTCTAAGTTTGTTGAGACAGCCCAACAATCTCAACATATTAAGAGCAAGGAAAGGCAAAGACACAAGTTTCTAAGCCTCCAATCTCGGGCACACAAAAATACAAGGGCAGAAGAACTCAGTTGGAGACAGAAACCAGGGAGTCCAACTGCAGATAACACACAACACAGATGGGTGAAGAATTTATCAGACAGAGAACTCACTCAACCAGAGAAGGATGTCCTCGCCAAAGGATTGAACTTCGCTATCACCCCACAGCACTTATCGGTTGTGGACCTCATTTCGCCCACAGAGTCAGCCATCAAGAAAAACAACCTATCCTCAACAGAAGCAGAGGGGCTAAGGTTAAAGGTAACAGTAGTCCTTTCTGAAGCTAAGGTCCCCCCTTCCTACCTCTCCACCTAAGAAAGAAAGGCAGTGACAACACTGAGCAAGGACCCAAACATCACCATTCTTCTAGCAGATAAAGGAAGATGCACTGTGCTCTTGAACACAACGGATTACCATACCAAGGTAATGTCTTTGCTTAGTGACAACAGCACTTACGAGACCCTGAAGCTCGACCCAACCAGCAGCTACAAAAAGAAGGTTGTGGATTGCCTACAGAAGCTACAGGAGGAGGAAACAATAAACCGCCTGCAATACCATCGCCTGTACCCTGGGGATGCTATTCCATGCATATTTGACCTCCCCAAAATTCATAAAGAAGGAGCCCCCCTCAGACCTATAGTCAGCAGCATTAACTCTCTCACCTATAATGTCGATGTCACCTCCCTATTCACGTGTTCCCACAATGGAGGCAGTGGAAAAAGTGAGGCAACGGCTTTTACAAGACAACACCCTCAGCGACAGAACAAACCTCAACCCAGACCAGATTTGCCAACTTTTGGACCTCTGCCTGAACACCACCTATTTCCAGTACAGAGGGAGTTTCTATAGGCAGAAGCATGGATGTGCCATGGGCTCGCCAGTGTCTCTTATTGTGGCCAATCTATACATGGAAGAAGTGGAACACAGGGCCCTGACCTCGTTCAACGAAGAAACACCGAGCCACCGGTTCCGATACGTGGACGACACATGGGTCAAGATCAGAATTCATGAGGTGCAAACTTTGACTGAACACATCAACTCTGTGGACAGCAACATCAAGTTCACCAGAGAGGATGTACAGGACAACATTTTGCCCTTTTTGGATTGTGAGGTCCGCACAGAAGAGGACAGAAGTCTGAGTGTTGGGGTATACAGGAAACCAACACACACGGACCAGTACCTGCTTTTTGACTCTCACCATCCACTGGACTACAAGCGAGGTGTCATCAGGACCCTGCAACACAGGGCTGACAAGTTACCCACAAGCACCAAGGTCAGGAAAAAGAACACAAACACCTGAAAGGGGCACTGAAAACTTATGGATACTCTGACTGGACCTTTGTGAAGGCTCACACAAGATCCAGAAAGGAGAACAACCCAGTGAAGATGGAAGAGAAGGAGAGCAGGTGCAACAATATAGTGATCCCATATGTGTCTGGTGTGTCTGAAAAACTGAGGAGGATTTTCAACAAACACCAGATTCCTGTCTTTTTTAAGCCAAATAACACCCTCAGGCAAACACTGGTCCACCCAAAAGACCCCACACCACACAGCCAGAAGAGCAACCTGGTGTATGCACTTAAATGCAGCGAGGAATGCTCAGATCTCTACATAGGGGAAACCAAACAGCCACTTAACCATCGCATGGCTCAACACAGGAGAGCCAGTTCCTCAGGACAGGATTCAGCAGTCTTCCTTCACCTTAAAGCTTGTGTCCGGAGTTTGAATCGCAGCGTCTCCCAGAACACTGTTGGTCCCTCCCTCTGATTTCCTTTATTTGTGCACGTGCTCAGTACATGAGAGGAGTGCCCGGAGTGCTGCAGCATCTCGCCTGTTTTGCTGTTTTCCCCTCTTCTACATTTAGTACATTTAGTAAATAATAAAGGAATTACGTTAGAATGCTGTATTGAGTCTAACTTGTCCTAATACCAAAATAACATGAATCTGCTAGGACGAATGAGTAAAGTTTCAATATGTGATTACACTCGTGTATCCCTCTGGATGACGTTGTTTATCAAACTTAGTGCATTTACGCGTGTATATGTGTTACATTGTTTATTTATTTCTATCTAGAGTTCAGAATTGCATGACTCCTCTGACGAAGAGTATGTCCCAGACGCCCCAACATCTTCCTCCAGAGGTCGGGCATCTAAACAAAGCCGTCAGCCGGGCTATGGAGGCCGTGGTCGGGGAGCGACGCGAGCACCCCGAGCCAAAAAACGTCCTGCAGTCTCTTGGCCTGACAAGCCGTGGGATTGGTAACTTTTCTGGAAGTTGCTGAGCCCTGATGCTCTCTCCTCCACAAGCAAAACAAATGTGCGCGCGGTTGCGTAGTGCGTAGCTCGCCCACCTCTGCATGGGCTTGCTTGCTGTGCGCGTAACCGTTGATTGACAGCATGACAAAGCTGAAGCTCGAACTTGATTGGTCGGCAGCGACCGGCGCTTTTTGGAATAACATGGGGGTCTATGAGAGGAAGGCGGAGCTCAGGAATACATTTTCATATCGCGTTATACTAACTTTATGTTATAGTATGGAACTAGACTAACACATTTAAGCTTTGTTAAAAAATGATACATAAATTGAAAACAAACGGAAACTCCGGACACAAGCTTTAAGGAAGAAGGACACTCGTTTCAGGACACCAATGTTCAGATTTTGGACAGGGAGGACAGATGGTTTGAGAGAGGAGTGAAAGAAGCCATCCATGTCAAAGTAGAGAAGCCATCTCTGAACGGGGGGGCAATTTACAATCAGGTCCCTTTTAAAACTCCCCAAAAGAACGACTCAGCAGACTCATGCTAATGACCACCTTTAGCACACGAGGGCTCAGTGACATCTGTGCATTTCAACAACACCCACTGATACTCACAACGACCATCGTTGAGTAGTCAGACAAGTTTTGCTATCGGTCGTTGGAATAACAGCCCTGGACACACCTCACAGAGGTTTAAAAGCTGAGGCAACACCAACCACCACCAGAACTGAAGAAGCCTCTTGGATGAGAGGTGAAACGTCTTCAAGGAACTTTGTTAAAGTCCAGTGGATTGATTTAAACTACTTTGGATAATGAAGGTATGCTCAACCATCAAACTGCATTAAATTACTGGAATTACCTTATTTAATGACTGGCAGCAGAAACAGACCATTTAAAGTTGATAACATATATATATGTGTGTGTGTGTGTGTGTGTGTGTAAAAACAAGTAGTTCCACATTATTTAAAATGACTTCTGAAGTGTTCAATATTTATTTCCTGTCATTATGAACAGAAGTTTTCAAACTGTCAGATTAAAATTAAGCTGCTCCAGTGTTTATATTTAGAAGAGACTTCAAATCCTGAACTCAAGATGAAGAAAAATGAAATTATCAAGACACTTTCATTCATTTACCTCAACTTGAGTTTAGTTTTAAACCAACTAACACAGAGATTAGAGTTTAAATTACACTAAATATGAAGTTGATGCAACATTATTTTGTCAACACAACCAAAGAAAATAAAGTTTGTAACTTCAAAGTCTAAATGAGATTTTTATCTTGTAACTCTGCAGTTCTCTAAGTGGTGGGAACAGGTTCTAGGAATGACTTTTTACTCTGCAGAGTTCTGGAAGATTTGTCTAATTAGTTAATTAGTCATTTAAAGGAATAAAAATCCAAGTTTTACATCAAACGCTGGACTTGTGGATTCTCAGAGACATTTCATCTCATCAGGAAGGTTTCTGCAGCTTCCACTGACTGGAGGGAAGAAGTTGTGTTTTGCTGCCATCTGTGGTTCAAAGCTGTTTCACCTTTAACACACCTGAGAAGTGGAAGCACAGCCAGCAGTGATGTCACAGAGTCCTGGAGTTCACCTGAACATCACTGCAGCAAGGTGAGCACTTCAACAGAGAGGATTTCCACAGGTGGAGTTCCTCTTTAATGTCTGTCTGAGTTTCCTGGTGTCTGAATGAAAGCAGCTAACAGGCAGCAGAGCTCTGGATTTAATCAGCTAAAAACCAAAAGCTTCACTTTGATTCTTTTACTGTCTGTTAGTGATTAACTACAGAGAAACCTGATCAGTCAGATTAACTTTGTATCTGCAGGACAAAGGTCTGATTTATGAACATGATTGTGTGTCAATGATAAAATAAAAGCCTGTCTGTTCTCTACATAATGTGTTGTTGTAGCAGCTGATATAAAAGATTCTAGCTGGTAAAATAAATACTGAACATTTCCTATAGTCAGAGGACCATGTCCGTCATCGTATCTGTAGAAATGAAGGCAGCTGAAGTGGTTTTATATTCCTGAAGACATTTCACCTGTTTTTAAAGCTCCTTCAGTTCTGGCCGATGAGAGGAAATTCTCAGACATTTCTCCTCCTTAGAGGTAAATCTGATTTAAACCTTCTGAAGATCATGTCTAACAAAATACAAACTGACACACAAAATACACTGAACAAAAATATAAATGCAACATTTTTGTTTTTGCTTCCGTTTTTGAGGAGCTGAACTCAAAGATCTGAGAAAAGTTTTCTTTCAAATATTGTTCACAAATCTGCCTTGTCATTTTAGTGTCCTTTTATTGTGTCCAACCTGAGACACACCTGGACAATAATCATTCTCTTTAATCAGTATCTTGATCTGCCACACCTGTGAGCTGGAGGGATTATCTCGGCAAAGGAGAAGTGCTCTCTAACAGATTTAGAAAACTTTGTGAATAGTATTTGAGAGAAACAGACCTTTTGTGTTCATAGAAGAAGTCTCAGATCTTTGAGTTCAACTCATGAAAAATGGAAGCAAAACAAAATGTGTTTATATTTTTGTTCAGTGTACATACGCTCAACATTTGACAGTAAAAACAGGCAGCAACATGTAACAGTTTGGGGTCCTCTATTGATTTGAGTTCTCAGATATTTTTACTTTGAAGGTCTCAGACATGATTTGTCTTTTCAGGACTGTGTTCACAGTGAAAGTTGGGAAACTTCACAGCTTTGTCAACACTCTGACCAGTAAAATAACTGAAGCTGCACAAGTAGGACACGGCAGAGGGAAATCTTTCTGCAGCTGCTACACAAAGTTCACAAGTATGCAAATTCAAGTCACTGACCTTGGACCATTAGGGGCTAGTCATAAATGTCAGCCATTAGTCTAAGAATGCTAGTCCTTAGCCAGTGATGATGGTCACTAGACTAGGAATGCTAGTCATCAGCTGAGGAATGTTGTTTATTAACTAAGAATGCTGATTACTATGTGACAGTGTCACCTAAGTGATAAAATTAAAAGAAATAAAGAACCATAAATAACATGATGAAAACAAAATGAAAGTTTTCTGGTCTTTGTGCATGATGTTCCCTGTGCTAAAAATTTGTTTAGGTAGGTGGGATAATAAACAATTCCAAAATAGTAATTGAAAATGTGGTAAACAAAGGTTATATAAGGAGGCTGTGGCGTAGAGGAACGGGGGGAGACACGGCGTGAGCGGGAGCGACAGGAGGCTGCTGAAAGGAAAGGAGTGTGTAAAGTTTAAAAAAGAATGATCGGAGGCCTAAGACATTTTAATTAGGTTGGAAAAAGACTATTGAACCTGTAAAGAGCCCAGATCCTACCGGAGCCGACCAGACGTACACTCCCGGCTGTCAACATCTTGACGCGGACGCCGCCCCAAGAGACAAAGGGATCCTTCACTTAAGGATTCTCTCCTCTGCACCCGGGATATTGGTGAGATCCACCCTTTTGAAACTCTTTTTTTTCTGGTATACCAGTATTTTCTTTAACGATCGATCGTTTCTCTTTTTTTGTTAGCGGAACTTTCTTTTTTGGGTCGGATTACCGTGTTGTTGTTTTTTTGCATCGAACGGACGGAGGAAAAGCCGCCGGCGTGAGGACCTTTCGGGATAGAAACTTTCTTAAAAGAGTATCTGAAGTGGACCAATTGACTGGAAACTTTGTATTTCGTTAGGGAAGGACTTTTAGTTAATTTAGAAAGCATAAAGGTTTAGTTTCTATCTGTAATCTTGTGGCAATGTATTTTTTGTATGGGGAAACAGTGTTTTTTTTTTTTTTGGAGTAAAAGATGGAAGTAAAGAAACTTAAGAAATTTTAAAAGAGACTCCGATTGTGTTTATCAGCTGCATTACTACTGATAGTGACAATTAACTTTAATTATTTCTGAGATGAACCCCTTGGTGAAGTGACCTCTGCTTGGAAAAGTTTGAGTGTTACAACTAGCCTAAGAATGCTCATGAACAGTCAAAGAACACTAGTTACTAGTCTCTGATGGCCTAAGAGTCATTAGCCCAATGACTAGGTTAGCCACCTAGCCGCTACTCTAAGAATGCTAGCTGCTAGCCTTAGGATGCTAGTCAAGTAGAGTTGCCACCCGTCCCTTAAGACACGGAATCGTCCTTTATTTGGCAATCCATTGTTGCGTCCCGTATGGAATCAATACGGGACGCAAATTGTTCCGTATTTACATAAATATTCCATATATGTATGCCGCACACTCATCAAAACTGTATAATGAACAAAATAAAACAGGAAATATGAAGGGCAGCCAATTTAAACTTCGTAGGACCGACGTAGTGAGGACCCGATGCGACCAGTCCATTAGATATATGTTGTCAAAACATAAACGATGCCTCTTTCCAATCGTTAAAAGGTAAACAATGTGCTACAAGCCCAGTTTTATCCAAAGTAGCTGTCTTTCAAGTTGCAGGAATAACACTGGTGTCTATGAGCAGCCGACTGTGAACAGGGACCGCCTGCAAATTTCAAAACCGCTGCAACAGCGAAAAGAGACACAAATATTCAATAACTTCACTCTGATACACTGTAGTGTCACCAGAATCACTGCAGCCTTCAACTGGCTCCTGTTGACACCACTGTTATTTCTGCAGCTTGACAGACAGCTACTTTGATAAAACTGGGCTTGTAGCACATTGTCTGCCTTACAATGATGGAAAAGAGACATTGTTTATGTTTTGATAATGTATGTCTAATGAGTTATTGATGCTGGAAGTCTGAATCTGTGAATATCTGTTCAACCTCACTGAACTGTGGCCCCGAGGAGCATTTCATTTCTGAAAGGTGGCAAACCTAGGCCTAAGGATACCAATCGCGAGCTTTTGGATACTAGGCATTAGTCTATAAGGGCTAGTTGGACAGCTCTCCACTCATTTCAGAGTTGACGTTTTAGTTCTCACAGACGAAGCGTCTTTGGTCCAAACACTGAATGACTCTGATGAAGGAACCTTAGCAGCTCTGTCACCAATGGTGAGTAGATGTGTGTGAGTGGGTGTGTAAACACATGGTAAAGTTCTATATAAGTAAAGACCATTAAGTCACTAGCCCAGGGATGCTAATCATTAGCATAAGGATGCTAGTCACTAGCCTTAGAACACTAATTATTAGCTAAGGAGTACTAGTTAGTTGCACAGGATTGCCATTCATTAGCCTTGGGATGCTGGTCAGTAGTCAGTGCAGGCTGGTCTCTGTTCTAGAAATGCTTGTTGCTTCTCTCACCTCTTAGTTTAGCATCAAAAATTTGAAAATCAGAATGAGTCTGAGGCATTTTGTGAAAATGTTCTGTGGACTGAAGCTGAAACAGAACTTATTGGCTGCAGGGACTAAAGTTTGAAGAAAACAGCTGCAGTGTTTGAGTAAAGAACTGGTCTCCAGCTGTTCAGCATGGTGGTGGAACCATCATTCTCTGGCTGGTGTTTCAGCCGGTGGTTCAGGGAACATTTCAGTGCTGAAGAATGGATCCAATGAAACAGCAGGGACCTACAGATCTCCTCATTAAAACTGTTGCTGCCTGCCTGATAACGTGTACTTTTGGAGGTTATTGTAATAAAAATAAACTTGATTTGAAGATTTGATTATCTAATTTAAAACTGTTTCCTATATAATTGAAGCTACTTAATTAGAACAAATATTCTGCATCGATATCGGAGAGAGAAACCTGCAGTTCTCTGACAGGTCGAAGTCGTACATGAAGGTGAAATAAAACATTTAATGTCGGTGTGAACATGATAAACTTGGACTCACCAGAAGCTGCCACAGCGTCACATGAATTCACCTGGACCACCTTTATGGGATGTTAAGAAAATGCAATTAGAAACTCAGACCTTTTTACAAATATTAAGTCTTTCTGTTTGATGACATTAGTTTTTTTGTGAATTCTATCAACTTGAAATCACATTCTGTCTCTTCAAGCTGGTTTTCTAATTTTACTGAAAGTATAAAAAGGATGTTAACGGCTTCTTTAGTGTCTGAGGTCAACATGTTTACGCTTCATTACATTTTTGCTGCAGTTTTCTTCCAGTAAGATCACAGAGTAAAGAAAAGGGAAAAAAATAATTCTGACAACAAAATCATGATTTATGTTTCAAGTAAAACAAACATTTGTTGACTTTCCTTCAAATGAAGCTGCAGCACTTTAAACTTAATCTGAGAGGAATCAAAGGATTTAAATAAATCTACCATAAACCAGTAGCATTAAATAACTGGTTCACTAATTTGGGTAAACTTTATTTAATCTCCTGTTACCAGTCATGTTGGTCCAATTATTGTGTTTTTAGGCTGCAGAGTTTTATCTCCAGCTTCCAGCAGCAGCGTCTGGTCTGTCTCTTCACCAAAAACCTCTCAGTGTTTTCAGGAGTTCAGCTGCAGCATCGTCTCCTTCAGTTTTACAGCTTTATCCTCATTAAAAACCTGCTTTCAGACTCTGGTTTAGGATCTGCTGTGAGTCATTTAATCGGGGGACACAGCAGCAGTAAATTCATCAATCATTTACATCCTCTGATGGCTCTTTTTGGTTTCATGGAGCCTCATTAAGCTCAACACTTTTCTACAAACATGTTCACAGCTTCTGCAGTGAAATCATCAGAACAAAGCATCAAGTTCTGGAGGAATCCAGTCATTTTCATCAAAGTCCAAATGTGTTTTCCTGTGAAGAATCTCTGGATGTCTGTGTTACAAAAATGAGACACAAAGGGACAAAAGCAAGAAACAAAAACACAAAAAAATAGATGAAAAAATTACAAAATGACAAAACAATAGACACAAGCGAGGCAAAAACACAAAATGACAAAAATAAGACCAAAAAAACAAGCGAGACAAAGAAAACAGAACAACAAAAGACAAAAAATGAAACAAATGACAGGAAATAAAACAAAAGAGACAAATAAAATCATCTATTGTGGGTGTTTGTGGTCTTAAATTCATTCAGACTGAATACTTGTAGTAAAATCTCAGGAAGCTGCTGCCAGAATGAAAATAATAAAAGTCAAGACTCCGGCTTCCTCCCACAGTCCAAAAACATGCTGAGGTTAATTGGTTACTCTAAATTGTCCGTAGGTGTGAATGTGAGTGTGATTGTGTGTCTGTATATGTAGCCCTGTGACAGACTGGTGACCTGTCCAGGGTGTCCCCTGCCTTCACCCGAGTCAGCTGGGATAGACTCCAGCACCCCCCATGACCCTAGTGAGGATAAAGCGGTGGATAGAGGATGGATGGATCATTAACTGTTACCCTCTGTTAAACCTCCAACTGTTGTTGAAATTAAAGAAATCAAACCAGAACATGTTTCCACCTCACTCTATTTTCTTGTTCCAGGTAACAACAGAAGCAGACGTCCTGCTTACCTGATGCGGCCCGTCGCTCTTCACTCTGATGTTTCTGCAGGTAACAGAATTCATGCAGTGATTCTTCATCTGATCAAACACCTGAAACACACCATCAGCTGTCAGTTTACAGGCACAGAACTTCACCGCTGTTTTCATTTCTGTAGGTTTTAATGAACATAACTCACCTGTGGACAGCCACTGCTTCCTTCTGAGTCCGAGTTCAAGAATGAACTCAGGATCAACCCAGTGATCAGAGTGTCGGTTTAATGTTTAACTCACTGGTATCACATGTTCAATTAACTGGATAAATCGGAGGAGTCAAACTCATTTAGTTCAGCCCAGTTTGATCTTCAGTGACCAAAAAAATCACAGCATTTTAACCTATAAAATAAATGACCACAACTCCAAATGTTTCCGTTGTTTTAGTGCAGAAAAGTTCACATTTAAGGATTTATCTTTTTACAAAATATCAAAAACAAACTGATATTTCTTAAAAATAAATGACAAAAGTTAGATAAAAAGGACAAAAAACAACAAAACAAGACAAAACATTACAAAAATGAAACAAAAGGACAAAAAAAAAATAGACAACCGACACAAAACAAAACAAAAAAGAGACAAATTGGACCTTCTGGCTTCTACTTTCTCATTAAAATGACAAAAGTCAAACAAAAAAAGACAAAAAACTACAGCAACAACACAAACTACTACAAAAATGAGACCTAAAGAGACAAAACAATGGACAAGACAAGACACAAAATTGAGACAAAAAACAACCAATAAAGCGAAACACAAAATGACAAAAATAAAACAAAAACACAACCGAGACAAAAAGGAAACACAAAATAGCAAAAATGAGCCAAAAAAATGAACAAAACATGAGACAAACGACAAATCAGACAATAAAAGACAAAAGCAAGACAAAATATAATAAAAATGAGACAGATATAAAAAATGGACGAATTACAAAAACAATGAATAAAGCCAGACACAAAATAAGACAACACAAGCAATACAAAAGGAAACAAAAAAAAAAAAACATGAGACAGATGACAAAAGTCAGAGAGAGGAACCAAGACCAGCGGGGCAAGAGTGTCTCCAAGAGGACAGGCAGAGTCGTTCAGAAGAAGTCTGTAGCAGTCAGTCCCCGTGTGTCCACTCTTCTGAAGAACCTCATAGACTTTCATATCGTCAATGAAGACAGGCACTTCACATCAACGTAGCTGTGATTATTTTACATTGTTTGCCTGTGTTCTTGTTCTCCTGCCTAGTAAATCTGCTGTATTTCATTTCAGAAATGTTGGTATTTATGCTGTAGAACCGCTATTTATGTTACCAAGAAGGGATCCTGTTCACTTGTCCCAGTTCTGTTCTCTTTATGTTTTAAGATACCTGTTTAAGTTAATTTAAAAACACTTGCTTTGAAATGCTGAGTGAAGCTAAAACTGAGTCAGAATTTGTAGAGTGTATTTCATTTTTTCAGAAATTTTGATCATCAAACACTGAGTTTGAACAGGGGTGTCTGAGCTGTTGTTTGTGACAGAAAGGTAGTTTGAAGGAATGATCCATCCTCCTGTGAAATCTGCCATTTAGATTTTTTTTTTAAAAGAACATTTTTTTCATGTACTTCGGTTTGTTTGAAAGTGGAAGTTCTAGATTACATTTGTTGGATTGCTATTATTTCTCAGTCCCACTGACAAATTGTGCATTTTGTATCTAAAAGGCAGTGATTCTCTCAGTGGTTAGGTGTATCATGCCCCCAAGTTTATAGAAAAGTTTATTAATGTTATCATATTTGATGACTTGTTCTGTTAGGCATACTTGAAATTTCCTGCTGTATTGTTTGCTTGTTTGTATCAACAAATGAAATATTTCAGTTGGTGCTACGTTTTAAAATATATCTTAGGTTACATCATATTTTCTAAGTCTCTTCTTTTTTGTAATTTTTTTTAAAAAATTGCTGCATTTCAGATAGCTAAGTCATTCAGTGTACACCCCCTGTCAAAAGTTTTAGGACACTGTCTCATTCAAATAAAGTAGAACCTGTCCTACAACTTTTGACAGGGGGTGTATTCCATCACATGGATGTGATCAGGGCAGGACTCTGATCATACATGTAAAGTTTCAGGCAGATTGGAGCATGTTCAGGACATTTACACAGCATTTGAAATTTCAAAGGATCCAAATTCCAGAGGCCGCCACGGACACGCCCTTTGACTTTGGAAAAAGATTTTAATAACTTTGGATCATTAAGGCCTCCTGTATGTACTGGCTGAATTTGAGGTGAATTGGAGTTTCCCCTAGGAGGAGTTGGCTCTAGAAAAAAATGAAAAATAGGCAAAATCTGACATTCAACGCTAAATAGCTCACTTCCTGTTGGCTTTGGAATGTGGCTGTCACTGACTTTTTTGTTCAGCCTGATGTGCTGCATATGTGTACCAAATTTGGTAGATACACCCCCTGTCAAAAGTTGTAGGACAGGTTCTACTTTATTTGAATGAGAAAGTGTCCTAAAACTTTTGACGGGGGGGGGGGGGGGGGGGGGGTATATTGCATATATTACACTGAAGTTGTTAATGAAGGTTACAGTAGAGACAATGCTTGTTTCATAGTGATGGGCTGTCATCAATGCTACCAGTATTGGTAATGGTAATATTCTTTGGGTTCATGGTGAAATTCTATTGCTAATTTGGAAAAAACAATATTGTAGATCCTGCTACAAGTATACAGTAAATTCAACAAAACACAGCACTATACTGTGTTTTAGTACATGATATTACAACAGTAATACACTTTAAATAAGTTTACTGTCAGCAACCATGAAAAACGGTAATTTACTGGCAACCCTGCTGCCATTAGTTTATTGTAATATCAAGAAAATACAGCAATGTAATTCAGTGCATGGAATAATTGCAGTAGCATGCTGTAGGCTTGATCACAGTAGGAGAACTGTAAAATTAACAGTAAACTACTGGCAACCCTACTGCCAGTATTTACCACTAATATACATGACAATTTCTTACAATGTACATTGTGTTAGCTAATGGTGCTGAAAGGCTCATTGATGGTTAGAAAACCCTTGTTCAGTTATGTTAGCACATGGATAAAAGTGTTCATGGAAAACATGGAACTGTCTGGATGAGCCCAAACTTTTGAACGGCAGTACAGGTCAACTCTAACTCCTCCAGATCAACCTTTACTAATACAGAGCAACTTTAAAAATAAAAAGTCAGTCAGAATGTTTAAAACACTGAGCAGGTACATGTGCTGGTGATCTTCAAACATCCCCAGAAGTCAGCATTCAGAGGCAGCAGAGTTTGTGGTCAACAAAACCCCCCAGATAAGTTCTTAGCAGGAGCTGACATCACCGGGTGTGGTTCAGAGTTGTTCACTGTTTCCACATGGATTATTGGCACCATTTCACTTCTTTACCTACTGGTCAGATCAGTGCAGGTCTTCACATTACACCTTCACTCCATTTCTTCATGCATTCTACACGATCATACAGTTTTAAGAAGTTAAATCACCTTCAGTAGACACCATAATGTTCAGAGTTCTCCTTATTTCATTTTTAAAATGTGATTCCTTCATGGCCTTTCACTGACATTAATTGCTCTTTTTTTTACTTTTATTTCTACTCATGACATTATCAGAACATCACTGATTACCACAATATGCTTCATTATGTGTCTCACTCATGTTTTATCATCCTTTTCTGTCCTTGTCATTTTTCATACTAAATTTGACATCATTTTGTGTCGTAGCCAGTGCTGTAGTCTAGTTTATTCTAGCGGGTTTACTCTGATTTTTCCCCTTCCAGCCTTGTAAACCAAAACCACGTCAAGTTCTATGCATAGATGGGAAATTATAGATGATGAGAAATTAAAGAGGTCCAGTCAGAAAATGTATTAAAGCAAAGGTCCAGAACATCATAATGTCTAACTTGAATTAGTGTGATATATGTTGATCTAACCTGGTAGTTACATTAGGGTCTGCATGTAATGAAATAAATTCAGTATGATTCAAAAACATTTATTAATAAATAACTTTTTATATAGCTTTGCATCTGAAAATAAAATGCAGAACTTGAAAAATCATGACTGGACAACCTGAACCAACTTCTATACATCTTTAACAACACCCAGATCTCAAAAATGTAAACAGCTGAACACTTTTTCATTTTTTTTGTCTCATATCACTCCCCTTAGATCCCTGCTGCTTATGGGAGAACTGAGCTGCCAGTGTTTTGAATCATGGCCTGAATAGACAAAGTTATCTATTCTAAATAAATACGATTCCATGTACCAGTGTGAATCGGTCCCCAAATTGCACCTGTTCTTTCGCTGAAACACTTCTCCTGGTAAATAAATAGACACACAAACAGGATTTTATTTTCGTCTGTGGGTTGAATGTGTTTCTTTTTAATTTGTAGCATGAAGAAGCAGAAACAGTTGAGTGTTCAGGAGGCACTGCAGATCTTCATGGATGTTGAAGTAGCTCAGATGAAGACCTTGATTACATTCCCAGCA